>NW_006399854.1:6720659-6730957 GCF_000299155.1 Elephantulus edwardii | reverse complement strand
TGTCTCTTATAAAATGTATTTGCAATGAATAAGTCATTGATTTTACAAAATTCAATCATTCTATCTCCAGCTTCATTCCTGTCACCAAGCCCATAGAAAAACTATCAAACATAACAAAATGTACAATTGACAAAGGATACACTAGATGACTGGGACCTCCTATAAATCTTATGTTCATCTAAAGACTTCTCAAAAGTAAAAAGAGAACTTGCATATTAGGAGAGGAAACCCAATATTTGGCAATGACACATTTGACAAGAGAGTCATATCTAAAACTTATAGGAAACTTTAATACCTCAACAAGAAAAGGACAAGCAACCCATTTAATTAACAAAATTAGCTTATGAACTAAGCACTGTTTTCATCCTCATTTCACCAATAAAGTTTGTCATTGGTATTGACATGGTAGTTGACTTTAAGTGAGCTCTAAATCTTGGAAGTCTCATGCATAACAGAATGGGACTGTGGTTCACTCTACATCATTTTAATGTCCCCTAATATGTTTGAGTCGCAGGCGACTCGACGGCACATAACAACAACAACAATATGTTTGAACTTATTGAAGTTATTGCACTCCATAAAAGTTATAATAATGACCCTCTCAGGCAGCATGAACTTCCATATAACCCTGGTCATGTCCCTATTACAGTACTTTCTCACTGTGTTATAATTATTTTTGTCCACCTGTATCTCTTTCTACTTTAATAGAGAACCCCACTGAGGCAAAGGTAGTATCTAAGTTATCCTTGTAATTCTAGGAATTTAACATGGTGATATTACCTATAATAGGAGTTCAATAAGTTCCTGTTAAATTACAAAGATATTTTACACTCCATTTACTGCCAGTGAGTCCATTCTAACTTATAACAACCCTCTATGGATTTTCCAAGGTCATAAATTGTTATGAAGGGAGTTGCCCATATTTCTCCCTAAAAATGGCTAGAGACACTTGGCCTTTGGGTTAGCTACATGATTGGCTATTAACAGTGCGAAGCTAGAGTCACTAAGTGTCAATGCATTAAGGAAACATAATTGTGGATAATAACTTACATGAAGACAAAATTCCATTCGCTCTTGAGACTGTTAGGCACCCCTTTCCTCTAAAAGAAGACATTTCAGAAAGGTGGAGAGCTGATCACTGCTGCCCACAGGAATTTGAGGCAATATGTAAAGCATGCACATAGAAATGATAAAGTCAAATGAACTAATGTGTATGGTATTAAGAATGGTCAGAAAAGAAAGGAAAACCTTCCATGGGATGTTGTCAAAGTGTGTGCAACAACTCAATGATTGTTAGAATGGTACAGGACTGGGCATTGTTTCATTCTGTTGTACATGAGATCACTATGTGTCAGACCAATCCAATGATACCTAACAGCATTAGGGGAAATGTAATTTAATTAATGATCTTTATGTTTATGATGGGCTTATCTTCTCCACAGGGAAGCAATTAGCTTTCCAT
The DNA here is from genome assembly GCF_000299155.1 of Elephantulus edwardii. NCBI lineage: Eukaryota > Metazoa > Chordata > Mammalia > Macroscelidea > Macroscelididae > Elephantulus > Elephantulus edwardii. Next base: position 6,729,495 of record NW_006399854.1, on the reverse strand, counting down.
TTGTACTTAGCTTCACATAAAAGGACAAGTCAAGGGATATTGTAAGCCTTGGGTAATTTTTTAAAGCTTAACATGCAATTAGCACAGAGAAAAAACTATTTCAGATTTAAAATTATACAGAACAATTTAATGGAAGAAAGACAAATCTAGACTTCAATACAAGGGCTTAAAACCATCAAAGAAAAACATTTCTGATTATAAGGAATAGTTTACCAAAAGAAGTAGGTGAGGATGCAAAGTTCTGAAGTGGGTAGTACTAAATTTGATAAACTAATTTTGCTCAACAATGTCTGATTAAATGTGATGATACTATCAGGCTTTTTAAAAAAATGTACATATTTATTTTATTGTTTATAAAAAGACTACACTCTTGTTGTTGTCATGTACCACCAAGTCAGATCTAACTGGCACAGAAAGAGACTGCCCCTTCTTTTCCAGCCGAGAATATGGTGGTTTCAAACTGCACACCTTCAGGATTGCAGCACAGCTTCCTATCACTAGGCCACTGGAGCTCTCTGACACTATTAGTTTTAATCTGGTCTTTAATTGCCCTGTTTGAAAGCTACAGGCAATACAAGCACTCAACTTCTAAGTCCCTAAACATATTCCACCATTTGTGTCCTCTTCTAAAGGATGGTAGACCTTGAGGTCTACCATGGCCTCCAGTGGTTTGTAAGTAGGCCAAAGGCCAGAGTGAACAGTGGCTGCAATACAAAGTGGTGTGCCTATCTTGCTGGCATTTCTAATAGCTAAGTCTTACAAAAGACTTGTTGAAACTCTTTTCACTTCCTGGCATGGATTTACTTGGAAAAGGAGTCATTCAGAGTGAAGAAAACATATAGAGAATATAATTTTATCAGTGCCAGCATTTCAATTTAAAAGCATGCTTCTGTTGATTATGCATTTTATAACTCATTCATATGAATCCACTTCCAAATGGAGTACAGTCTGTTATAAACTGTTATAAAAAATTTTCTGAAATGCTGCCTAGAATAAAATAAATGTTAATACTCTGTTTTAGTTGGTTCATTGATGAAATGATACTTTTTCTGGATCTCTTTTCCTGACTACTTCAGTACTATACTTTTTCTATAACAGATCCATACCACTCTAAAAGTGTCTCCCTTACAGAGCTGTGTCGTCCATATGCATTTTAGCCTTTACTATTAAAATGTTCGTGCTTTGTAAAGAGTTGCTTTATTAAATTTGTCTCCTGATATCTTGTATAGTGTCATTGATACAGTCAAGAAATATTTCCTTCCCAACTGGCCCCTTTCTCTTTCCCTGACTTGTTCATTTTCTCACTTTCTTTAGGTTCTCTCCATCTGTCCCAAAGACATGAGAGCAGACATCTGTGTTCATCTAAACCGGAAGGTTTTTAATGAGCATCCTGCCTTTCGATTGGCCAGCGATGGGTGTCTGCGCGCCTTGGCTGTGGAGTTCCAAACCATTCACTGTGCTCCTGGGGACCTCATTTACCATGCTGGAGAAAGTGTGGATGCCCTCTGCTTTGTGGTGTCGGGATCCTTGGAAGTCATCCAGGATGACGAGGTGGTGGCTATTTTAGGTACTGTGAACTTTTCTAATGTAGTAGCAAATGCTTAACGGCTTTAAACAGTTTTACTTCTCAGGTTCCAGAAGAGAATTGCCCTTTGCCTGATGACTTTAAAAATGAGGTCACTAGCGATGGGATGAGTCCTAGTGCATTTTTATCTTAATGTTATCTCAGCAAAGAATTTTACTATTGGTCATAGCCAAATGAAGATATAATTTAAAAATGTTGGTTTTGGAAATTGTGGGACTATACTATTTAGACAAGAGCTGATCATGACGTCTAGTGCCTTACACTTAAGCGTTGATCTGTGTGAAAAAAGGTTTGTGCAGTGATTAACATCACAGACCATCACCAACAGTGACTCCAAGGTTACTAGGAAGTGCTACTGAGGCTGAATGGAACTTGTGTAGTTCAACACTTTCCTTTTGAGTTTAGCAAAGTGAGACCCAGAAAAGTTTAGTGAATTTGGCCAGCTAGTGAGCATATTAAGTATGACTTGAGAACTAGGTCGGTTTTTTTTTTTTTAAATCCAGATCTTTCTACCTGATAATTCTTTTTTGGTTAAATACCAATGAGTAGGAATCCACCCTTTAGTGGGTTTTCAGAGACAGCAAATCACATGGGAGGAGATTCCCTGTCTTTCTCTCTGTGAGGGAGCTAGTAGATTGGAACCACATACCTTTGTGTTAGTACACAGTTCCTTAACACTAAGCCACCAGAGAGCCCTACCGTATAATGGAGGATTTTTAGGTATAAGTCAGTAGGGGATCACCGGGGCTATAGTCTGTAGGGAGTTGAGGTGCCAGCGTAAAAGGGCTCAGATCTCTGGCCATTCTAACCCACCAGCTTCACAGGAGAAGAAATATCCACAGTCTCTTCTAGTGCAATTTATAGCCTCGGAAACCTAGTCCAACTATTCTTTGTTTCTGACTTGACAGCAAAGAGTTTTGAGTATTATAGGAGAGGCTTAACTATTGTGTAGATTATTAGGATACCAAAGGAGAGGACAAAGTTTTATTCTGTTGTTCATAGGGTCAGTACATGTGGTAGTTGACTTGATAGCACCTAACAAAAACAACATGAGAATAATGAGGCCGAAATGTTGATGGACTAAGTGAATCTGAGTTTTAGTATTGGAGCAATCGCTGTATAAGTAAATTATGTTTTTAAAGCTAATTCAATTCATCTGTATTCATAAACTATCAAAATTATTTAGCTAAAAATCCATTCAGTTATATGGGCTTTCTGCAGGTAGTTATTCTAACAAAAAGAAAGTGACAGAACATTTAAGTGACAAAATACATAATTTTACATGTTTAGAGACAAAGTAAAATATAAATCTTGGTTAAAAAATCCCAAATGGCCTTTTAGATTATTTTCTGCTCCACTATTTGCAGCAGGTTCATAAAGTCCACATAGATAAAAGAAAGAATCAATAATGAAGTGAAGAGAGGGATCATTTCTTGTAGGTTTTTTCTCAAGTAAAATAAGTTAGACCTGCAACTCTGTTTTGATCATATTTTTCATGGCTTATGTCTCATGAAAAATGAGCTCAATTTTTAAAACTATTCGATTTTTGGCTGCTGAGGTCAAGCTACTGTAGCTTGAATGCCACTTATTCTTGTAAGTGAAGGGTTGACTGATGTATTTGAAAAACAGTGAAAGCCAAATCCAGAACCAAAATGAAAGACTGATTTTAATTTTCAGTTATTTGAGAGAAAAAAAAAAGAATTGAAGAGAAATTACCCTCTTCAGTGGAAAACAAATCCTGCAAAATTTTTAAGAATTATAGAAATTGGTCCAGGGTTGGAAATGGCTGGATAGTATTGTTTGTGAGACCTCGCTCAATTGTTTAGAAATGACAGTACAATTGCAGTTAAATTTCTTAATTTTTTTTTTTTTGGTAGGGAAAGCCATATAACACTTCAGAGTCAACATTCTGGATATGCCTCATGCTTTTTGGTGCTTGTAGCCTTTATTTACTCGAGTATAAAAGGGTTCTAGAAATGCCTTTGTAAGTGTTCATTTCACTGGAACAACCCTTTGTGATAAAATAAAGCATATACACATCACAACCGTTCTTGTTTGCTTAAAGAAGTAGATAAAGCACGAGCCCCAAAGAGAGGTGCACTTTGTTTTCATGCTTGTTTATGTCAGTAGTGGGTGAGAGAACGACTTCAAACATATTACAGTAAAGTGAGCTCCATCAGGAGAAATCTCCTAGGCTTCAGACTTATTTGCCACTTGCTTTGCACCATTTTTTTTTCATTACAGCTTCACCTTGGTAATTCCTTTTTAAAAAAAAGGTTAGAGAAAGCCTTGAGTGCTTTGCCTCTAGGCTGGCCTGACTAAACTGGAATCATTTGCTCCATGAGACAGAGAAAATGCATTTTCTTTTCATTTTAGAATAAAATGGTAGCTGGTTCTATGCAATGACATAGGAAAAATGAACACAGACCCTCCTGGGTATTGGACCAGTCCCATCATATATCTGTCACATTTTATTTCTTTGAGTGTATGCTTTACATTTGTCCTTTTCAAAAATTCAGAGACTTTTTGTCTTTCTTCTTAATGAATCAAATTATATGGGCACCTTTCTGGCGAACTCCCCTCCCCCAATTTCCACTGGCTTCTAGTAAAGATTAGTTAACTAAAGGCATTGGGAATAAAGATTGTGTTTTACAGCCAAGATATCTTAACATGTTGTTGTTAGGTGCTGTGAAGCTGGAAAGACTCATAGCTTATCCTTCAGTGGGTTTTCAGAGGTTATAAAATGCACATTGAGATATTGCTCCTTTTTTTCCCAAGGAGGAAACTACTGGTTTTGTGTTGGCAGCATGACTCCTTATATACTAGGACACTATCTATTGTTGTTGTTATATGTTGTCAAGGTGGACCCAACTCATAGCTGACCCTTCAGCACATTTTCAGAGGCAGGAAATTGCACAAGAGGAGATTGTGTAGGCCACTTGAGCTCCCTCTATTTTAGAAAAGGGTGTGTGTTTGTGTGTGTGTGTGTGTGTGTGTCTGAAACATTCATTTCCCAATATCAGATACACTGTTTGTTCCTTTGTGACCTTTTTTTATTTCTTCTTACTCTGCTCATTTTTTATAGCAAATTAATTTCATAATCATTACAAACTTTTTGAAAAGCTCCAAAACTTATCAGGGCACAAAGTCCAATCCATTTTTTTTAAAATCTAAAATTTTACTTTATTAAGTTGACTAATTTGACTAAAACAGCTCTTCATTACAAAATGGAACATACACATTCTGTAATCACTCTTGTTTGTTATATCACTCACTCATTGCCATCAAGTTGGGACCGGTTCCTAGTCGACCCACCAGCAGATTTCCAATACCGAATATTGAATATGGAAGGGGGTTGTCCATTTTTCTCCATTAGAGACTGGTGGTTTCGAACTCGACAGCCAGAAAGGCTTGCCTTTGGGTTAGCAGAGCAGCTGTCTGTGGATTACTGCACCAGCGTGTGTGCTTGTTTTCTTTTGTACTGAAAGTGACATATGAAGATATTCTATTAGAAACACATTATTTATGCCTATAGTAGTTAGTACTTTATTAAAGCTGTTGTGTTATTTGGTATAAAGATATAAGAACTCTTATATCTTCGTTGTGAATTACAGATTTCAGCATTGAAAGTCATGTTAATGACCTGGGCCTTATATCTTATAAAGGTCAGATAGAAAGGTATCCCTGTAGCCCTCACATCAGAGGACACCTTGGGAAAATGAGGATTTCCCTAAGCTGATCTGATAAGACAAATAAGAAAATCTTGCTATTTCTTACACAGATTCATTTACCAATTAATAGGTAGAGAAGAGAGGTCATTTTAAATTAAATGAAAATCTCTGAATCCAAAAATAGGTGCAGTTTCTTGCCTTTGGATCTTTGCCTCTGAACAGTCTTTTGGAAGGCACATAATTCTTTGTGTATGTCAAAAGTGCTAGGGAGTTTAATGAATAAGATCTGAAGCATAACTAATTAATGTAAAGATTTAAAAAAAATGGAGACAACAAATACTCCCTTTTATAACACTGAAAGATGGCTTCAAGATGTTTCCTAAATAGGGCACATGAATATAATTGCAGTTCATGCCTTCCTCCAACCTGAAGTTCTTTCATTTCTTACACCTCCACCTTTTTTGACCTTCCCACTTTGTATCAAGCACAAAGAATCCCAAATTAAGTTCATGAAGCATACATAATATTTTCTATTCCTTAAGTCTTTTTTTAACTTTCTAGTTCCTAACTTATAATTACTTAATGTGAACAGATTTATTAGGATGGTTGAAATAACCGACTTATTTAAAAATGCCTTGACAAATATGTTATACCCTTTAGAGACAATAAAATGGTCTTTCTCTACTAACAATAGGTCTGGCTCCCAAGACAACTTTAACCAAAGTTACATTCTGTCTTTTCTCTGTTGATTTTTAGAAGCATAGGGTAGGAGTTATTAGATGAGAATAAATAAATAAATAATTTGAATTTTCCTTCAAATTCACAAGTGAAGTGTATATATATATATATGAGTTTAGAAGGGTTGTAAATTGTTATGAGGTTGATAGAGGGATATAAAAGAGGAAGACAATTAATATCATTTAATAATATAAGAATGATTTTTAGTGCTTGGATTAAAACTAATTTTCATTAGAATCTTTGACAAATGTATCTCCTTTTATATTCTCAGAGAAAGCTTATATATTATGATTCTCAGAATGAAAAATCTACATTCCTATTTTTATTCCAAACCTGGAAAAATGTGGAAATGTGAATGAATAATATTTTGTTATTTTGAGAATCTGTGAAAGTGTGACTTTTATGCTGTGGTTAAGATTTCTTCCTGGATGAGAAATCAAGTGCTTCACACGTTAAATGTTTAAAAGGGCTTTTCCTAAGGTCCCGAAACGGAAATGTTTTCATTGTGTCCCACTTCTGTGTTTTTTCTGGGGAGCTCTGATGGCATAGTCCACAGCAAGTTGGGCAGCTGACTCAAAGTCTGCATGTTTCTAGGGGTTCAAATCTAGGGAGCAGAAAGATGGGTAGTTTCCTTCCATGACAATGTACGGCCTTACAAACTCGATGGAGGGTCGCTGTGACTCAGAACTAATTAGAGGGCAGTCAGTTCATGGGTGGGTTGTTGGGTTGGTTTTTTTTTTTTTGGTTGGGCTTTTTTTTTTTTGTGACTTGTGTTTGTGGGGGTTTTTGTTGTTGTTTAAAGTTTTCTGTTTTCTGATGCTAACCTCTGAAACTCAACAGCACATAACAACGACAACAACAACCTCTGAAATGGTACTCAGTGACCTAGGGAGAAAGCAGTTGTGCTGCCCACCTTAAGCCAGATGATTCAAATCTACCAGCTGCCCCGTAGGAAAAGAATGGACAAGATCCTCCACATGATTTATAGCCTCTGAAATCTTTCTGAACATCAGCTCTGAGACCATTTCAACGCCACTGAATTTGATGGTTTTTTCTGAACTTTTGAAGCATATAGACTTACTTTATGCATTTTTATAATTAATTTAGCAATTAATTCAGGCATTTTTAAAATAAACTATATACAAATTGTTAGCTTGTTTAAAATCACATTTTGTCTTATTTGTGTTTTTCCAAATTTTTCCTATTTTAATCTGAATTATCTATGGATCAAATGATACACTTTCAGAGTTCCTCAGCCTGTAGAGTTTTGCGGTATATAAGAAACTTTTCAATTATTAAGTTAACTTAGTTATCTTTGACTCAACCTAAAGTCCTCTCTCCACTGTATCTTATATCTGTTGTAGTGAGATGCCACTGAGTTGATTCAACTGATAGCAAATCTATGTGACACAATAGAATTGTGCTGTAGGGTTTTCTAGGCTATCTCTTTGTATGGGCAGATGATTATTTCTCCCAAAGAGGCACTGTGAAGATTTGAACCACCAACTTTTCATTAGTAGCACAGCATTGCTATCTCTTCATCCTATTATTCATCTCCATTCTCATGTTTGCTGTTCTTAAAATTTTGTCCTGACTGTGACTGACATTTTTTGAGCGCTGGTGGCTTGTTATTGTTGTTGATTGCTTTTGAGCTGAGCACGACTCATAGCGACCCTATGAATAAAAAGGCCTGAAGTCCCTCTACAAATATTGACATTTATCAAAGTTCATAGAGTTTCCAGAGGCATGTGGTTTAGGAAGTGGATGCCACTTTTGCTTCCAAACCTGTCTTAAACTAGGAGCTCCACCAAACACTGTCCACCATGGGAAACCATTATGATATTTGACACCCCAATGGTACAAGGTTCAGCATCACAGCAAACCCAGATTACGTCAGTGCAGCAAATTGACAGAAGAGTGCTGTACGACTTAGAAGAATGTTCTTCTAAAATACAATAACATGAGCCCCAAGGGTCTTCAAAGATGTTTTGTTGACACTAAACAAAAGGCTTAAATAAAAAACAACCAGACATTCCACCGACCCTGGTGGTTCAAATTGACCAGCTACTCTGTGAGAAAAAGATGGGCCATCTCCTCCTGTGAGATTTGCTGCCTCTGAAAACTCACTGGAGGGTGGGTATTGCATTGATTCCAGCTCAACATGACACAGCAATATGACATATCTAAAAGATGTATCTACCTCAAAACTGTTGTCAGCTTCAACTTGCAATTCTTTTACATTAGCATCAAAATATAGCTATTATAGAGTGAATTGTATGTCTCAAAAATATGTGTTATAAATCCTTACCTCCTATTATCGGGATATGTAATCCCGTTTGGGATTAGAGTTTTCTTTGTTATGTTAATGAGGTCATATCAGTTTAGAGTGTATTATAAATAAATCACTAATATAATTCTTCATTCCACCATTCATCTGTCAGTTTGCTTTACTGTGGTGCCTTATCTGTTACTGTGATGTCACTGGCATTTCAAATTACCAGCAGGGTCACCTATGGTGAATAGATTTCTGAAGTGTCTCCAGATTAAGACAGAAAAGGAAGTAAGACAGGCTATCTATTTCTCAAAAACAGGCACTCAAAAAATACTGGGACATTGTTTGTTATAGTACTGAAATATGAGCTCCTCAGGTGAGAAGGTACTGAAATTACATCCTTCATATAGATAGAGATGTAAATATCTATACCTCTACAACAGTAAGTGCTTTGCATCGTCTTTGTTGTCTGCAAGCAGGATTGCCACGTCTGCATTATTGTTGATGGTGGTGGTGATAATTCTCATCTACAGAACTGCTAATGATTAAATTCAAATACAGGAATGTAGA
>NW_006399854.1:6711325-6716544 GCF_000299155.1 Elephantulus edwardii | reverse complement strand
CAGCTATCTCACTCCCTCTCCAGCTATCTCACTCCCTCCTGTTTATTGTGAAGGGGTCAAAAGTGATCCAACAATCAGCAGTGATCCCCCCCTAAGTACCTCAGTCAAATTTCTGCTGTCCTACTTGCTCCTGGGAGGTGGGTCCTGCCATGGCTCACTTCTCCCCACCATGGCTCGCGTCTCCCCACCATGGCTCGCGTCTTCCCACCATGGCTCACTTCTCCCCACCATGGCACACTGCTCCCTGCTGAGGCTTGCTGCTCCTGTGGCTCCCAAACAAATAATTTTAATAATAGGTCTCTTTGTGTGTTGCTCTCCATCAGTATAATTTTTAAAGTACATGCTTTTATATTTTTCAGAACATTCTTCTATTTTCCCCTTCATATCATTACCTTTAGTAGTTTCGAAAATATACATTGCCACACACTATATTGTTTATGTTATGTGTCGTCAAGTGGACTATTGCAACCCTAGGAGCAAAGGCTTTGAATTTTGCCCTGTCCTGAGCCAACAACACTGTCTCTGACACACTTGAGCATATTGCTGCAGTCACTGTGCCAATCTATCTCATCAACGGTCTTCTACAATACTGTACTCTCTTCCTTTTATCCTTAATTTAACCTTGATTCTACAAGTAACTGTATGCTTAAAGCTACTACCAGCTTTGTGTCAACATGTATTTTGATTATAAGACCATATTATAAATTCTTTTTAAAAAATCAATGGGAATACTATTATTTTTTGCTGATGATACAATTTGTGCCCTTTATATTTGGAAATCAGGTTCTGTTGCATATTGCTTTTGGTACACCTTTCTTACCTAGGTAGAACATAGAGCTTTTGTCTTTTAACATCACCTTGTTGCAACTTCCAACTTTCTCTCCTCTTCTTACTGCCTTAATTTAAGAATAGGTGATTGTGAGGCTCAGTAAAGTCACATTCATAATATATGCAATATCATATGTAGTAAAGCCAAATGAATTTTCAGCAATTCTTCTTTAGCCACCCTTCACTGTTAGACACTTTGCTATGTAGCAATACTCAGTTCACAAACTAAAGATACCATGGCTCTTATTTGAAATACTTTCAGTGATTCCTTCTTAAGATGGGGTTAAGCAAGCCCTGTTTCATGAGCTGTAAAGCTTGCTCTCTTGTATTCCCTAGGTTTCAACATGTTCAGGTAATACTGCCTATAAGTCCACACTACCCTCTCTACCTTAAGTGTGACACTTAACCTTGAACGTTCAGTTATGATTAAACACAAGCACTTAAGTCTTTCCTAACAAAATAAGTCCTGAACCCATTGGCACAGAATTATTCTAATTCCTCCTTACCCCTATGCACCCCAAATTAAGAATAATTTTCTTGTCTGCTTTTCCTATTCTAATCATATAGCTTTTATTTTATTCACTCCTATTGGACTACTGGGTTTAAACATAGTAGAGGCTGTGAATATGGAGCAGGATCATACAAAATTTCAATCTAGTTTATGAAGGACTGCTGTATTGTTAGGTGCCTTCCAGTTGACTGTGACTCATACTGACTCTATTAACAACCTATCTAAATCTGGCCCTATCCTGTGCCATCCTCACCATCTCCAATATACTTGAGCCCATTGTTATAGTCACCTTATCAATCCTTTTGGTTGAGGGTCTTCTTTTCCTACACTAACCCTCCATGTTTCCAAGCATGATGTCCTTCTCTACAGATGAGTCCCTCTTAACAGCATTTCCAAAGAGTGTGAAATGAAGCCTTACCATCCTTTCTTCCAAGGAACACCCTAATTCCATTTTCTATAAAACATGCTTGTTTGTTCTTTTGGCAATACATGAGATATTCAGTATTCTTCTCCAACACTACAACTAAAGGCACTGATTCTTCTTCTGTCAATCAGTCTTTGTTCAACTTTCAGATGCATAGCAAGTAATCTAAAGACCATGGTTTTCATCAGATGTGCCTTAGTCTTTAAACTAGCATGTTGAAAAGGTCTCTGACAGCAGATTTTTCCGATGCTATACATCTTTTATTTTCTTGACTATTGGTAGGAGTGTGGATCACACTTACTGGCTAGGATTTTGGTAAGAATTTTTGTGTTTATGTTCATAAGAAATATTGGTCTGCACTTTTCTTTTTTTGTAATATCTTTGCCTGGTTTAGGGATTAGGATTATGCTTGCTTCATAGAATGTCTCTTCTTTTTTTTTTTTGCTCCTTCTTTTTCTGTTTTTAGAAAGCATTTAAGTAGAATTGGTGATAAATCTCTGAATGTTTGGTAGAATTCAGCTATGAGGCCAGCTGGTCCAGGACTTTTTTAGTGAGGGAGTCTTTTTATGACTTGCTCAATTTCTTCTTTTGTGATGCGTCTTTTCAAGTGTTCTACATCAGTCTGTCAATATAGGTAGGACATGCATTTCAAGGAGTTTGTCTATATCCTTTAGGTTTTCAAATTTATCAGAGTATAGATTTTCATAATATTCCAGTAATAATATTCAATTTCCTCTGATTCTGTTATGATGTTACCTCTATCACTAATTAATTATTATTGTTTTCTCGTTTTTCTTTTGTTAAGTTTGCCATTGGTTTGTCAATTTTATTAATCCTCTTAAAAAAACAGCTCCTGTCTTTGTTGATGTTTTCTATCTCATTTATTTCAGGTTTTATTCTTATAATTTCCTTTCTTCTAGAGGCTGTGGGATTAGATGCTGTTCTTTTTCTATTTGATGAAGTTTTTAAGTTAGATCATTAATTTTGCATCTTCCTTCATTTTTTATGTGTTTGCCTATTACTATGAACTGTCCCCTGAGGACTACTTTAGCTGCTTCCCAGAGGTTCTTTGTATTTCCATTATCATTTGTTTTGAGAATCTTTTTTATTTTATTCTTTTTCCTATGACTGAATTGTGTTCTAGCAGGATGTTATTTAGCTTTAATATTAGTAGTTTGATAAGCTTTATCCTCTCATGGTTAATTTCTAGCTTTATGGCACTATGGTCTAAGAAGATCCTTTGTATTATTTCAATGTTTTTTAATTTGTTGAGGCTTGCTTTGTGCCCTAGTATAAGTACTGGAAAATGTGGCATGTGCATTTGAGAAAAAATGAATTGAGTTTTAGTTGGATAAAGTACCCTGAATACACCTACAAGGTGATTTGGCTGATTGTCTAGTTTAGATATTCTGCATCTTTGGTGAGTTTCTATTGAATTAACCTATCCTTTGGTGGTAGTGGTGTGTTGAAGTCTACTACTACTGTGGTGCTATTTCTCTCTTCAATTATTTTAACAGTTGTTTTATGTATTTAGCATGTCTATCATTTGGTGCATGGATGTTGACAAATGCTATGTCTTCTTGATCTACTGTACCTTTAACAATTTTTATCATCTTATAATGCCCTTCCTTGTCTTTTATAGTAGTTTTCATTCTGAAATCTGTTTTTTCAGAGATTAGTATCGACACTTCTGCTTTTTTTTGTGTTTGCTATTTTGGTATCTTTTTTCTTCCAGCCATTGATTCTGAGTCTGTCTTTCTTTTGGTTTCTTACATGTGTCTCTTGTAGACAACATATTAACATATTAATAATCTTTGGTTTTTTATCTATTCTGTTACTCTTTTTCTTTTGATTGATTGGTGTATTTAGTCTGTTCACATTAGATGTTTTTATTGACAGGCCAGATTTTATTGTTGCCATTTTACAAAGTTTTCTTTTGGTTTTGTTTCTTGTTACTGTGGTCCATCCACTTTTCTTTGTTGTCTTTGTGTAAGGAACTCCCCTTAATAGTTCTTATAGATTTGGTCTTGTTTTCACATATTCCTTAAGTTCCTTCTTTTCTGAAAAGGATTTTATTTCTCTTTCATATTTGATGAAGAGCAGTGCTGGGTACAAGATAGTTGATTGACAATTGTTCTTGTAAACTTTCTCTTTATGCCATTTCATTGTCTTCTGCTCACATGGTTTCTGCTGAAAATAAGAACTTAATCAAATTGTTCTTTTTTCCTTAGTAGGTGACTCTTTGTTTTTCTTGTGCTGCTGTTCTAATTCTTATCTTTTATTTTGAAGAATTTGACTATGACTTATCTTGATGTCTTTCTTTTTGGGTCTAGTCTGTTTGGTGTTCGCTGAGCTTCCTGAATGTGGATTTCCTCATTCTTCATAATACCTGGGAAGTTTTCATCTAGTATTTCTTCCACAGTTTTGTCAGTGCTTTCCCTATCCCTCCCATATTCTGGAATTCTGATCATATATATGTTGTTCCTTTTGATGTCATCACACATGATTCTAATGTTTTCTTCATGTTTAATCTCTGATTTCTCTTCTAGTATGTTTCCATTGGGGTTATTCTAGCTCACTGATTCTTTGCTCTGTCTCCTCTTTTCTACTTTTTTGTCCTTCAAGCATGTTGGACACTTCTGCTATTTCAGTCTTAGTATGCTGGATTGCATTTTCATACATTTCTGTTATTTCCAGTACTGTGTTGGCTGTACTCTCCTCTATATTGTGATGATTTTTTAAGTTCTGTACCTCTTTATCTGTAGTTCCAAGTCTTTCTTCCATCTTTTGCATTTTCTTCATAGTTGTGCAAGTTCCTCCTAGTCAATATATTTCTTCTGATTCCATGTCTCTGGAGTGTTTGCTTTTGCTTTCTTAGTGGTTTCCATTGTTTTTTACACAGTCATCTTCTCCTTCTTCTGTAGCTGTTCAAATAACTCACCAATCAATCTATTTCTTCTGGTTCTCTACCTGTAGGGTATTTATTTCTGGCTTCCATTGTTTATTTCATCATTTTTACTTTCCTTTGTAGCTGTTTGAATGTCTCCATATAAACACCTTCTTGACTCTGGGCTTTTCAGGAGGTCTGCAATATTCTCTGCTTCTTTTATTTTTTTTTTTTTTGGAAAAGGCTTAATTTGTTTTTTAAGTGTTTTATGCTGCCTCCTGTACTCTTAACATTATGTAAAGTTTCTCTTGAAAAGTGTTAGGCCATTTCTATTTTGTCTCTATAATTTGTTGGTAGTTATTGTCTTTATGGTATTATTTATTATTTTCCAGATTAAAATGTTCAATCTATTAGGGGAGCCACACACTCTACTGAAAGTCCTTTCGAGGAAAATTTACCTTTCCTAAAGTCCTCAACAAATTCAAACCTTGAGTTGCTATAATCAAGGATGATTTCTTCAGAATATTAAATGACCCAGGAAGTATGAAAAGAAGGTGGAAAGAATATAC
>NW_006399854.1:6690277-6710210 GCF_000299155.1 Elephantulus edwardii | reverse complement strand
CACTTGTTATGCATCAGAGAGTTGGACAATGACTAGGGAGGATAGAAGGTGAATTGATGCCTTTGAGCTGTGGTGCTGGAGAAGAGTATTGAGGGTGCCATGGACTGCTAGGAAAACAGATTCATCCTGGAAAGGGTTAAACCAGGTGGCTCCTTGGAGGCAAGGATTCTGAGGCTCTGTCTAACATAATTTGGACATGTTGTAAGGAGAGACCGGTCCTTGGAGAGGGACATCATGCTTGGGAGGGTGGAGGGACGGTGCAGGAGGGCAAGACCCTCTATGAGGTGGATTGATTCAGTGACTGGGGTACTCGGGATGGGTTTGTCAGAGGCAATGAGATTGGCACAGGACAGAGCGGAGTTTAGGGCTGTTGTACATAGGGTCGCTATGAGTAGTCCCAAGTGACTCGACGGCACCAATAACACCACCACCAAAGTCCTGAGGTCTCTTTGTTTTGCACTGCAGCCCTGCAGGAATCTCACCTTGATGTAGTCTTCTGTCCCAAACTGTATTTTCCTCCTTCGTGTATCAAGTGGCTGAGTGGTGTGAGGCCAGGTGCTCCATTCAAGCAGTTTGTCTTGCACTTTTTCTCCTGAAGCTTAATGTCTTGCTTTCTCTCTGGGGAGGTATGAAATCAGGGCTGCTAACTTAAGCAACTTGTGTGCAAGGGAGTCTCAAGTCTACCCTCCCTCTTACAGAAAGCTGAAAGAGTCTCCCCAGCTTGTAGCTCTGCGTCCCAAACTCTCCTTTCCTATTTGGCCCCTGTGATGGCGCTGTAGCCTTGGGGACAAGGATGCTCAAATGGAGGGGCCTATCCCCAGGAAGTTTCAGTCCAGTCTCCTGCAGAACAATTTTTATGTATTTATTTGATTCATGTCACAGTTGTTGTTGTTTTGTGCTCTCGAGTGGAAACTGATCCTCTAGAAGGTTTTCAGAGGATATAAATGGCAAGGAAGGAAAATGTCCTTCTTTCTCCCTTTTAGAAGCTAGTAGATTTGAACCACCTGCCTTTGGGTAGAGAATGCATCTTCTTATTCACTAGCCTACCAGATCTCCCTTCCATGTCATTAGTTCACTAACAATGTATCTCAATTATAATTTTTAAACTCTGTAAAACTAGCCCCTCATGGGGACTATATCCACTTCCCAAGAATACTGTGATTTATATATTTTGATTATGCACTGTCAAATCAGAACTGATTCACAGCAAAGTTTCAGAGGTTGTAAACAGCAGCAGAGAAGATTGACCATCTTTCTCCTGAGGAGCAGCTGGAGGACTCGAACTGTGTGCCTTTGATTTGGAAGCACAATGTCTTTCTTGCTGGATCACTCGTCCTCCTTGTGGTTTATATAGCCCTTTATTGTATATTGTGACCCCTTACCTTTTTTCCCCCCCACCTTGGAATATTCCAGTCTGCTACTATCTGAATTTTTCAACCTTATTTCTATTTTACAATCCTGTTTCCTCTGGTTTTTGAAGTGAAATACTTCCTAAGACTTGATGCAAAGAACTGAGAAAATATAAATAGACCAAACAACAACTTTCATGTTGAGTGTGAGCTTTTTTTTACTAATTTTAGGGCTTTTAGGGGAAGGTTAGTTCTCTCAAGCTCTAAAATGTTTATAGCTGAGACTACATGTGCCTGGTGGGAGGTGACCTAAAAACTAGCATCAAATGTTCCATAGTTGTAAAGATGAACAGTGATTTTCAGACCTTAAAGTATGCAAATCCTTGTGCTAAAGGAAAGGGCACATTCACTGTTTTGGATATTCCATGCATGATTAGACATCTCTGAAGATAACATAAATGTGTACAGTACACATTGAAGAAAGACTTTAGTGAGTTCTGCTAATGTCTGGTAAAATAATTAATTCATTTACCAGACAACTTTCTTCCTAGAAGTTGTATTTGTTGTTTGTTGTTGTTAAGTATTGTTAATTATGTGCCTACTACAAACAAAAGGCGATGCTAAACACCTACATTTCAAAACCTATCATTGTTAGAAATTAAAATGTTGTTGTTATGTGCTGTTAAGGCACCTGAAACTCGTAGTGACCCTATGCACTGCAGCTTTGAAGCTTGCCCTATCCTAAGCCAGTTTCACTGACTCTGACGTACCTACCACTATTATTCCATTTACTGTGTCAATCCATCTCATCCGGATTCTTTCTCTCGTGTGTCCTCCACCCTTCCAAGGATGATGTCCTTCTCCAAAGACTGGTCCCTCCTGGCATCATGCTCAAATCATGTAAGAAAGAACTTCAAAATACTAGACTCCAAGGAAAATCTTGGTTTTATCCTCTCCAATGCAAGCCTGTTTGTTCTCTTCATGTTCAGTGATATGTTCAATCTTCTTCTCCAACACCACAACTAAAAGGCATCAATTCTTCTTCTGTCATCCTTAGTCATTGTCTGACAACTCTCTGATGCATTGCAAGTAATTGGGAAGAAAATGGCCTCGGGCAGACACACCTTAGTTTCTAGGCAAACGTCTTTGCTTCTCAGCACTCTGGAGAGGTCCTTGACAGCAGATTTTCCCGGTGTAATTTGTCTTTTGATTTCCTAACAGCTGGTGCCAAGAGTGTTGCTTGTGGAGCCAAGCAAACTAAAGCTGTTAGCAATCGCAATCTCTTCTCCATCTATCATGGCGCTGCCAATTGGCCCAGTGGTGAGAATCTGTGTCATCTTGATGTTGGCCTTCAATCCATATTGAAGGATGCAGTCCTTGACCTTCTGCAGTAAGCGCTTCAGGTGTTCTTCAGTTTCAGCAAGCAAAGATTTGTCATCTACATAACATAGGTTGTTGATGAATCTTCCTCCAGTCCTGATGTGACATTCTTCCTCATAAAGGCAGGCCTCCCAAATGATCTGTTCTGCACATAGATTGAAAAGATATGGAGACAAAATGCATTCCTTCCACACTCCTTTCCTTACTTTCAGCCATGCAGTGTTTTCTCTGTTCTGAGGATTCCTTCCTGGTCTGAGTATAGGTTTCACATGAGCACAATCAAGTGTCCTAGGATTATAATTCTCCTCAAAGTTAGCCACAAAGTGTTGTGGTACCCATAGCCAAATGCTATTATGTAGTCACTGAAACACACATAGACATTTATCTGCTACTCTTTATTATGCATATTTGCAGATATAAGTGTATGTTTATACACTCACACACATACACACACAAAATAAGTATGCTATCACAATTAAAAAGTATATATGTAAGTATAAGGAAGTTATATATGATTATTTTTACCTATCAACTCTCACTTATGTCTATAAGAGAGTAGTTATTTGCTCATCTCTATGGCTATAGTGTAGAAAGAATAGATCTTTGGCCGACCTATTTGCTTCTAGGAAATTTTTTCCCATGTGGATATAATCCCTCTTTCTTTTTGACATTAATTTCCTTTGTCACAACAGTTACATGAGCAATACAAGTGAAAAAGCTTCAGAAGCCAGGGGCTCACATGAAATATTGTTAGCAGAAAGGCCTTTCAATATATTTGACCTTTTTGAGACTTCCTCAGCCCCTTTGTTTGGTCAGCTACATATTCCTTATTTGGAATGATGTCAGTCTGAGAACAGGTCACCAGTGCATAATGCTCTGAAATAAGATTTCAGTGTAATTTTTAGAATGTTAAAAATAGATCTACATTTAACTATAGTACAGAGATGTTTCTAGAACTTTTTATGTCATAAAAAATGTGGGTCTCAGCATTTTACTTTCTGGGGATAAAAAAAATCTGCTCCCCACATTTTACTCTTTTGCCTTTTAAAATTATGGGTGGAGCTGTTGGATTGATCCTGAGGCCCTGCTTAAATTTAATGATAATTGAAGAGTGAGGGATTGGATCCTTTGGGAACTAAGTTGTAGCAAATTTCAGTTGACTTGGGGACAGGACTTAGTTGCTGACTGTGGAGCTCTGATGGCCTACTGGCAAGAAGCTGTGCTACAATCCTGAAGGCACATGGTTCAAATCAGCCAGCAACTCCACCAGAGAAAGATGGACGGTCTTCTCCAGTGTGATTAACTGCCTCTGAAAACCAACTAGAGGATCAGCTATGGGTCAGTTCTGACTCTAAGATACATAACAACAACAAAAATGTATACCTAATTTAGTATACCTAATCTAGTGGCCTGATGGTAAGAAATTGCACTACAATCCCAAAGGCATATGATTCAAATCTACCAGCTGCTTTGTGGGAGAAAGATGGGCATCTGAAAACCCATCCGAGAGCCGGCTGTGGGTTGGTTCAGACTTAATTGACAGTACACTACAACCACAACAATTTAGTATTAGAGAGCTCTGGTGGCCTAATTGGTAGGGAATTATAATGCCAAATGAGAAGTAGGAGTTTCAAACCCACCAGCTTCTCCATAGGAGTAAGATGAGCAATTTCCTCCCATGTGATTGATGGCCTCTGAAAAGCTGCTGAGTCAGGTAGGAGTTGCTACAAATTCAGAGGCAATGAATGTGCTGAATACAGTATACATAAAATCAGGTTAAAATCCAGATAGACTGTAACAGCAGATCCTTGTATATTGCATTTTATTATCAATTCTGCAGAAAGAGCAGAGGAAAAGATAAAAACTAGTTAGTCACTGTTGTTCCTTCTAGCCCTATGGGAACAGTTAGAGTGGCAGAAAAAAATAAAACTGTTTGTTAAAATGAGGTTTCTGGCTTAACTTTTGGGTTTCATTTATGCATGCCATTCTAAATTTTCTTAGGAACTGAAACCAAGGTAATATCACCTTACATATTAGGTGGAAACATGACTATATAGATCACTATATATGTATATATATATGTGTGTGTGTGTGTGTGTATATATATATATATATAGATAGGGTTGTACCCTTAGGCCTCTAAGTGATGTTCGCACAACAATACTGTCTATAAAAGAGAATGCCAGAGTGATTCTGATAAAATGGTTGTAGATATTTTAACATGTGTCATCTTAGGGGAGCTCTGGTGGCCTAGTGGCAAGGAGCTGAACTACAATCCCAGAGGCGCACGGTTCGAATCCACCAGATGCTCTGCTGGGTGAAGGAGGGACAGTCTCCTCCTGTACCAGTCAGATCTGATTTGATGGTATACTTACACAAAAATAATAAAAAAAATTAAAAAGAATGTGTCATCTATTATTTTCCAGGGAAAGGTGATGTATTTGGAGATATCTTCTGGAAAGAAACCACCCTTGCTCATGCTTGTGCCAATGTCCGGGCACTGACGTACTGTGATCTGCACATCATCAAGCGGGAAGCTCTGCTCAAAGTCCTGGACTTCTACACAGCATTTGCGAACTCATTCTCAAGGAATCTCACTCTCACTTGCAATCTAAGGAAACGGGTATGTTGTCTGGACTCACTTTCCCGTATTCACATTCAGAAGATTAATATACAACATTAACTGAGGAGTAGAAAACATATTTCATTTTGCAGCAGGACATTTTGATCTAAGTAAAGTTATATAATCTTCTTTTCATTTCTTTATATTTTAGACATTTTAAAGGAAAAAAAATACCCTGACTGGGTAAAGACTTTAATCTTTATTATTTAAGATGTAAAATGTAAGCAGACTTGAAAAGAAATTAACTGTGCTATGATATATTCAATTCTTGGGATATATAGCACTGTCGTAAATTAATACCAATGTATCTTACATTATCAGATGGATTCTTTTAAGCTAGTAGCACTGATCAAGCTTGTTGCCTTTGTTACAGTCTAACTCTCTTTAAGCGCTCCCTCACATTTAACAATCAATTCACACACACAGCTTACTCTCCATTAATTCTTTCAAAAAGCACTTTGTCTCAAAAATTAATTAGCCTCACTGACATATCCTACAAATAGGTATAGGAATCCTTTGCTTTGCACTGCTGCTGCAAATTTAATCTTCATTGTCATTCTCTCTTTTATTGATGAATGTGACACAAATTTAATTTGCATGAAGAAGTCAGCAAGCTCAGATTTATAGGTCATTGGTCATTAGCTAGGGCTCTTTTCATTGCCAAAACTGACATACAAATTTGGATAACTGCACTTAAGGAATTTTATCTAAAATTATTGTCTATGGTGAAGTATTTTTAAATTATAATCCTTCCCTTAGAACAATGAATACAATTCGACTTGTCAGAGCGAACTCATAGCTGGCCCTCTAGTGAGTTTTCAGGGGCTATAAATCTCACAGGAAGAGATTGCCTTTCTTTCTCCCTTGGAGAAACTGGTAGGTTTTAATAACCTGCTTTTGGATTGACAGTACAACCCCTACCCACTTGGCCACCACAACTACCTCACATTACACTCTTACATAGAACTTTCTCTGTAGTTAACATGGAGGAGGGCAGAAAGTGAAGCCCAGGGTCAAATTAACGTCTAAATGGTAACAATACAGAAATGAGCACAATCAAATCTATGTAATTCACTACTCAAGAGTGCAACAAAGGTAGAGACTAACAGAAGAAGTATTTACACTAGCCACATTACTGCATTTTATCTGAATTTCAGTGGCACTCCACTCTTTATAATTTTACTTGAATTAAGGAATACTTATTGTACACCTACATCTGCAGTACACAAATAGCTGTAGAGAGCACAAAGGACTAAATGCAGAGTCCTCAAGCTCAAGGAGCTAAAACTCCAGTATGAGTACTTTGAGATGAATGAGGAAGTGTGAACCAAATAGGGAACTTTGTTACTTTAGTGTCTAATCTCTGCACTCTGTGGGAAGTTCAATCTTTATTAGTCTGAATCAAAACTGTCTCCTCATCCTTCGCTCTACATGCTAACTCTTTAAGACAGAGTCCTTCACTGCAGACCGCCTATTAAATATTTAAAACTCTTATTCTTATTATGTTTTATTCGGTGTTGCTGAGTTTTGAAATCTTCCTTAATAGCAAATGATAACCAAAATGATGTAATCATCATTACATTCCTTAGAACAAATGTTATTTATCATTGTTATCCTCAAAACATTTCATTTTAAACATTTCATTTATATTTACAATTCAAATCAACACAACTCATTTTTGTCCACTCAGAATAGAAAGCAAAAAGTACAAGACTTATAATTGTCTTTTTAATGACATCTGATCCTCTAGCAGCTTTTCAGTGGCTATAAATTCAGTGACAGAGTAAGAGATAATTCATCTCTCTCCCATTCAGCAGCTGGTGGATTTGAAGTGCATGCCTTTGGGTTGGCAGCACAACTCCTTATCCATTAGGCTACAAGAGCTCATTCTGTTGCTAACACACTTATGAAATAAAATGGACAGTTATTTTTCACATAAACCATATGAGGAAGCATAGACACAGCGGAATTAATATGAAGTAATTATCTGACACACTTAAAATGCAAGGTTTCACAAACAGATAATTGAGATAAATCACCCCTGGCGGCACTAACCTTGAAGTTTGGTTACACCAGCTGAGAGGTTAGCAGTTTAAATCTACTTGATGCTGTCTGTAAAGCCATCAGATTGTGAAAGGGTCACAGTCTTGAAAACTCTGTAGAGTGTTCTATTCTGAACATGTTGGGTTGCCACAAGTCAGACAGAATTTGAGGTCAAGAAACAACAACTCCTAGGTTTTACTTGTTTGTTTGTTATTTTAAAAAGGTTATTTTGATTCTTCAAAAGAGTTAACCACAAAGCTGTTTCCTCTTTTTCATATATGTACCCCTCCACACGAGCACGCGCACACACACACACACACACACACACACACACACACACACACACACATTTGATCTCCTGATTGAGAAAGATTAGAAAACACCCCCAAGTGGCTACCTTTGACAGAAAGAGAAGCAAAAGACAGAAGATGCATATTGTCTTTTTAATGACGTCTCAGAATAGTGCACCTGCCTCTTTGCACAGACAGCTGCACTGACTAATATCCAATGGCTTACTCCCTTTGTTCTCTGGGCTGGTTGTTTTTATAAATACAGACCTTTTGTTCATGACAATGTCTCTCTCAAATAGATGTGTCTCTGGCAAACTGTAGGAACATGGTGTTCTGCATTTAACATCATTTCCTTGCAGGGAAAGGAAATATACACAACACAAAACAAATCAAATATATACAATAATCAGTAATAATAGCTATCAATTTGGAGCTTGTTATGTTTATCCAGATCCTTTGACACATTTTATATGTAATAATTTTCTTATTTTGGAAGCAGGAGTAGCATCCATTTCCTAAACAGCATGACTCTGGAAATGCTGAACTTTGATACATGGTGATGGTTGTGGAAGGGCTTCAGGCCTTTTGTTCATGGAGTCACTATGAGTCATGCTCAGCTCAACAGCAATCAAAACAACAACAATTACCTAATAAATTCTTGCCACAACTTAGAGATGGGCCAATGTAATCTCCATTTCACTCATTGAATAGTTGAGGTTCTTTACTTTTATTCCTTACCGTAACACTATTCCACAGACAAAATATCAACAATTTGATATATTTGATGAAAATGCATGATTGAACAAACTCCTTGAACTTATAATAATACTAGAGCTGGACATTTTACCTGAGGAATACAAATTTGGTTGAATGAAAGTTATATTTTATTCTTCCTAATTTATAACTGAAGATTAACACTTAAATTATGGAGGTAGGTGACAAACTCAATACTATTAGAGGTGCCTGTGATAGTGTACTAAAAAAAGTACAGATATTCTCACATCTCATTGTTGTTATGTGCCATCAAGTCACAAGTGACTCATTGGACCCTATGTACAAAAGCTCTGAAGCCTGCCCTGTCCTGAACCAGTCTCACTGACTCTGAGACACCAACTCCCATCACCCTGGTTACTGCATCAATCCATCTCATCTGGGGTCTTCATCTCCTGTGTTGTCCTTTTTTTTTTTTTTTAATTAATTTTAATGAAAGTTTACAGAGACTTAGGATTTCCAGTCAGTCATTGTTGCACTTTTCTCCCTATCCACTCCCCCTGCCCCCAATTCACTCTTCTTGAAAAGAAAGAAAAACTCTTTCCTTGTTATGCAGTCCCTCCCCTCAAGTCCACTCCATTAAGCAGCCTTCACTCTGGACTTCTGTAATGACAAGAATACCCATTCATATATCCCTTTTAAATAGTTCACTCCCTCATCTGTTTCAGTGTAATATATATCATTCCTCCTCTCCTTTTCTGTCTCCCCTCAACCCCCATGTCACTTCCGCTTTACAACAGTGGCCCTATGCTGTATTTGTCCTTTTGTGACTGAGATATTTCACTCAACATAATGTCCTCCAGGGCCATCCATATTGAAGAATATTTCATGAGTTCCCTGTTTTTCAATGCTGCATAGTATTCCATTGTGTTAATATACCAGAATTTCTCTATCCATTCGTTTGTTGATGGACACTTAGGTTATTTCCAGCTCTTCACTATTGTGAACAAATCCATAATAATTATGGGTGTGCATATATCTGCTTGGGTGGCAGTTATGGTTTCTTTAGGGTAATTTCCCAGTACTGGAATTGCTGGGTCAAATGGTATCTCTATTTGCAACTTTTTGAGAAAGCACCATACAGCCTTCCATAGTGGTGGCTCCATTTTACGCTGCCACTAACAGTGAATAAGGGTTCCAGTTTCTCCACTACCTTGCCAACATTTGATGTTTGCTGTTCTACTAAATTTTGCTGTTCTTGCTGGGGTGAGATGATATCTCATAGTTGTTTTGATTTGCATCTCTCTTAGAGCTAGGGATTTTGAAGATTTCTTCATGTGCTTATTAGCCAACTGAATGTCTTCTTTGGTGAAGTGTCTGGTCATAGCCTGTGCTCATTTTTCAATTGGGTTATTTACATTTATCTTGTTGTGGTGTTCAAGTATTTTACAAATTCTAGATATAAGTCCCTTCTCTCACATGTCGTTACTAAATATTTTTCCCAGTCTGTCCTATGTTGTCCTTGTACCTTTCCAAGCATAATGTCCTTTTCCAGGGCTCGGTCCCTCCTGGTCAAGTGTCCAAAGTTTGCAAAACAGAGCTTCAAAATCCTAGCCTCCAAGAAGAAACTTGGTTTCACCTTCTCCAAGACAGACCTATTTGTTTTCTTGGCGGTCCATAGTATATGTTCAATACTCTTGCTAAAGATATCCTAAAACAGTTTGTTCACTATCTCAAGTCAGACAACTGTTCCCTGCTACTTTCTCCATGTTGTTGTTGTTGTTTAGCATCTAGTCAGAGCTGACCCATTGCTGACCCTCCAGTGGGTAGCAGAGGCATTTCATCCCATGGAAAAAGATTGCATTTCTCCCATAGAGCAGCTAGTGGGCATGAACCACACACTTGCTTGCAAATTAGATATATGCATGTCATGATCTGTCTCTAGATGACAAATTAATGTTTACTAAATCAATGTCTGGCCCTTAAGTTTTGGTCTAGAAAGGCAAGCACCTTCCCCAGGAGAAGTGATAACTAATTTGAAAAGAATTATAATAATTTGTTGTTGTTGTGTACTATAGAATCAGAACCAACCCATAGCTGACCCTCGGGCATATTTTCAGCAGCAGTAATCACACGGGCAGAGATTACCCTTCCTTATCCCATGGAGCAGCTGGTGACTTCCAACCTCGTGCCTCTGGGATTGCAGCACAGCTTCTTGCCTCTAGGCCAATTAGAATTCAAAATTCTTGTTCTAGTTATGGCTGTTGTGCCTTGTTGTTGTGTACTGTAGAGTTGGAACTGAGCCATAGCTGACCCTCCAGTGGGATTTTAAAGGGAGTTAATTACATGGGAGGAGACTGCCCATCTCCTGGGCATCTGGTGGCCTCAAACTGTGTGTCTTCAGGATTGCAGCACAGCTTCTTGACAGTAGGCCACCAGGGCTCCCTACATAATGATATTTATCATTACTACAGAAGAGTTCAGAGTCATTAGACCTCAGTCCTTTGAAATAGCTTCATACAGTTTGGCCCTTGCTGTTGTCTAGGAGCTTGTATTTCAGAGTTTCCATCCCTCCCACTGATAATCATTCTTTACTGTGGCTGAACTGATTATACAAACAATGTTGTCTATGCTGAACACCAGTTTTCCTTCTAGGAGTTTGGAATTGGAATAGATGCCTTTGTATTTTGGTGCTGGAGAAGAGTCTTCAACATACCATGGGCTGACAAGAAAACAAATAGATCTGTCTTAAAGAGGATGAAATCAAGTCTCTCCTTGGAGGCTAGGATTTTGAAACTCCGGCTCACATACTTTGGGCTTGTGGCCAGAAGAAACCAGTCCTTGGATAAGTCCTTGTAAGGGTAGAAGGACAATGCAGGAGAGGAAGACCCCAGATGAGATGGAATGATACAATATCTGGGACAATGAGAGTTGGTATGTCAGAATTGGTGAGACTGGCTCAGGACAGGGAAATGTTTAGAGTTGCTGTACATAGGGTCGCTATAAATCACAGGTGACCCAATGGCATATAACAACAAAAACATAATATATTGGTTGTTTTTTATTTAAGCCTCTTGTTTAGAATCAGCAAGACCTCAGGGAGGGCCTTTGTATTTAAAAGCCGGTTGTTATATTTTGAAGGAACATTCTTCTAAGTGATATAACACTCTTCTGTCAATATGCTGTATTAAGGTAGCCTGAGGTTACTGTGATGCTGAACCTTGTGCCACTGGAGTGTCAAATGCCATAACAGCTACCCATGGTGGACAGTGTTTGCTGGAGCTCCCAGTTTGTGAGAGGTTTGGAAGCAGGAGTGGCAACCACTTCCTAAACCACATGCCTCTGGAAATTCTATGAATGTTGATAAATGATGATAGTTATAGAAAGGCTTCAGGACTTTTGTTTATAAGGTTGCTATGAGTCATGCTTGACTCCACAGCAATCAACAACAACAACAACCAGGTAGAGGGTGCTTACATGACCAATTCCCAGCAAAACACTCTCGAGAATTGCATCTCTAAGGAATTTCCCTGACAGCAACATTTTAGACATGTTCTCACAACTTGTGGCTAGCAGTACTCAGTGCATCCTGTGTCACTCGACTAGGAGAGGACTCTTGGAAGCTTGTCCCTCGATTTTTCCAGAATATGCTTCATGTTCTTGTTCCATTTACTGATTTTTCTTTGTGTCTTTTCACTGTCAACTGTCATACATCATCATTTTGAGTATGACTAACTGACTTCTCTACATAAATTCTCAAACCTGGGAGTGGTCTTGGATACCCTCGTACCCAATTTTTATAAGAAATTTACATTCTTAGAGGTATTGAACAATTTGACTGTAAACCTTCCCCCTCATCAGAAATGTGACAAGAAAATCTATGAGCATTTTATGAATTTAATAAGAAAAAACATTTTTAAGCTCATGGATATTTTTGTCCATGAGACTGTTAGGAGTATTCCATTTCCTTGAAGCCTAAAATAAATGCTACTTTAGCACTTACGACTACATTAAGCATAGTTCGTATTTTGAATTATTTCTGAATGTTTTCTTCACTTTTAAGATAGCGAGAACATATTTTCCTCCAGATTGACTGTTTAAACAAGATTAGGGAGGATTTGGTTTGCTATTTTCTGTACTTTTTTTATGGAGCATTTTATAATAATGTGGTAAAGAAAATATTGGCTGACTTAACATATATTCAGTATGTATCCATGAAAGTCCTACTACATAACTACGGAATAAAGAGATAAAACTCTCAGTGTTTGCTATCCAGGAATTTACAGTGTCTTGAAAAGGCTGGGGGGCGGGGTGGGGGGAAGGATATACATATAATAGAGTTCAAGGGAGCTCTGGTGGCTTAGTGGTGAAGAATTGTCCTGCCAACCCAAAGGCATGCAGTTCAAATTCACGAGATGCTCCTTGGGGGAAAAGATGACCAATTTCTTCCTGTGTTATTTACTGTCTCTGAAAACTTGCTGAAGGGTCAGCTTTAAGTTGGTTCTGACTCAACAGAACAAATAGAATCTAGTAAATTGTGAGTGTCATACTCAATGTTCTAATGCAACATAAAGGAAATAAAACTAACTCACGCTGGTATCATGATGGAACAGGGAGGAAAAGTTACAGAGGAAGTTCCTAAGAAGTGATGAAAACGCTGGAGCTAGAATTTCAGGTCATTTAAAGGAAAATATTCAAAAAGGAAGAGGGATTTAATAAGGTATCTAATCTATTTCTGATAAAGAAACAGCCTGGAGAATGAATTGCCTTGCTCAAATTCACTTAAGGGAACTCTGCTAGCCAAGTAGCTGAGGGGCTGTGTTGCCAACCCGAAGCCACATAGTTTAAATCTACCAGCTGCACCACAAGATAACCGTGGTTATTCTCCTCCTGTCTATTTACAACCTTTGAAAACCTGCCAGAGGGTCAGCAATGAATCAATTCTGATTCAGCGACACACACACAAAAGCAACAACATGCAATGGAAAATTGGAACCCAAGTCTCTTGGATCTTATCCTTGCTGTATTTCCACTACTGCACTTAGATCAAAAGCTTTCTGTGGAAAAGCTTGAGTGAAAAATTAATATTAAATCACACGATATGGACCAATCTCAAATGCCATGTTGTTGTTTTGTTAATGTTCCGTCAAATCACCTTCAACTCATAGCAACCCCATGTACAACAGCTCTGAACCCTGCCCTGTACTGAGCCAATTCCATCATCTCTCACACACCTACCACCATTACCCTCGTCACTGAATCAATCCATCTCATCCAGGGTCTTCCTTTCTTGCACTGTCCCCTCACCCTTCCAAGTAGATGTACTTCTCCAAGGACTCCTTGCAACATGCCCACAGTATTTCAGACAGAGCTTCAAAATCCTTGCTTCTACGGAGGAGCCTGGTTTCACCGTCTCTAGGACAGACCTGTTTGCTCTTTTAACTATCCACGGTATATTCAATACTCCAGCACCACAACTCAAAGGCATCAATTCTTCTATCATTCTTAGTCATTGTGCAGCCCTCTGATGCATAGTGAGCAATTATAAAGACATAGCCTGGATCAGGTGCACCTTAGTCTCTATAATGGCATCATTGCTCCTCAGTACACCGAAGAGTTACCTGACTGCAGACTTTCTCAGTGTAGTTCATCTTTTAATTTCCTCATTGCTGGTACCAAGAGTGTGATTGCAGAGCCAAGTAAGCTGAAGCTGTTAACACTCTCAATCTCTGTACCATCTATCATGATGCTGCCAGTTGGCCTAGTGGTGAGAATCTTCATTTTCTTAATGCTGAACTTCAGTCCATATTGAAGGCTGCAGTTCTTGAAACTCTACAGTGAATATCTCAGGTACTCCTCAGTTTCATCAAGCAAGGCTGTGTCATCTGCATAATGCAGGTTGTTGATAAGTCTCCCTCCAATCCTGATGCCACGTTCCTCATTATAGAGCCAGCCTCTCAGATAATCTCTTCCACATATAGATTGAAAAGGTGTGGAGATAGGATGCATCCCTGATATATACCTTTCCTGATTTTGAACCATGTATTGTTTCCTTGCTTTGTTCTGACAACTGCCTCCTGGTCCAAGTATAGGTTTTGTGTAAGCACAATGAAGTGATCTGGGATCCCCATTCTTCTCAGAGTCAGTCACAGTTTGTTGTTATCCACACCATCAAATGTCTTTGGATAGTCAATGAAGTACAGATAGACATTTCTTGGATACTCTCTGTTTTCAGGTAAGTTCTATCTAACATTGGCTATGATGCCCCTACTGTTATCACCTCTCCTAAAGCTAACCTGACCATCCAGCAGTTCTCTGTTGATGTGCTCTTCCAAGTGTTTTTATATAATTTTCAGCAGGATCTTGCTTACAAGTGATATTATTAATATTATTTGATAATTTCCATACTCTGTTGGCTCCTTTGTTTTTGGAATGGGACTAAATCTGGATCACTTCCAGTCAGCTGGCCTGGTGGTTGTCCTCCAGTTTTCTTGGCACAACCTGATGAGTGTGTCCAGGGCAGCATCTGTTTGTTGAAATATGTTAATTGGTATTCCATCAATTCCTAGGGTCTTGTCTTTTGCAAGCTCCTTCAGAGCAGTTTGAACTTCCTCCTTCATGACTGTAGGTTCTTGATCATCATTTGTTTCATGAAGTTTTTCTGTGTCGGCCAGTTCTTTCTGTATAGTGACTCTGTGTGCTTCTTCCATCTACTTTTGATACTTCCTGGGTCAGTCAGCATTCTGCCCATAGCCTCCTTAAGCATTGCAACTTGAGGCATGAATTTGTTTTTTAGTTCCTTCAGCTTAAGAAATGCTAAATGAGTTTGTCCCTTTTGATTTCCCACCTCTAGCTCTCTGCACATTTTATTATTATACTTTGCTTTAACTGCCCACAGTGCCCTTTGAAATCTTCTTCTGTTCAGCTCCTTCAAATGTTGATTTCTTCCCTTTGCTTTTGCTTGCTGGTGCTCCAGTGCAATATTCAGAGTCTCTTCTGGTGTCAATTTTGGTCATTTCTTCCTCTTCTGTTTTTGTAATGAACTTTTGCATTCTTCATCGATGATATTCTTGATATTCTTCCCAATTCATTTGGTCTTCACTCATTAGTATTTAAGGCCTCAAACCTGTTCCTGAAACGGTCTTTAAATTCAGGAGGGATAGACTCAAGGTCAAACTTTGTTTCTTGTCAGTTTGATTTTATTTTCTTTGGATTCAATTTGAACTTGATCCACAGGTGGGAAATATTTATTTAATCCTCTTTTTTATTGTAGTTTTTCCATTTAGAAAGAAGATATAGAAGTACTTGAAAACAAAAACTTTATTGTAAATTTTATTCTAAACTTTTTGTCTGTGTGTATTGAGAGCTCTATTTTAAAGAAATATTCTAAAATCAACATTTGCCACAGATATGAGATCGCATTACTGAGAATGGATGACAGCTTTGTACTCTAGACTTTTTTTATATATAACTTTTGGGGAATGTGTTACTATCAATAATAAAATATCTTGAGACTCCTCTAGTGATTTAAGAAAGATTGACTTTCTAAACTTATAAAACTGTCCTCAAGAATGATCAATACAGATAGTAAATGACAAAAACAGCACATTTTGTATTCGAAGGTGTCTGAGGATCCTTTTCATTCCATAAAACCAAGGGCCAGTGGAAAGAACTAGGAGCCACATTGCCAGTTGATGTTTATATGAATAAGCATGGTACCCATCCGGAGCACTGACATTCCAGTTGTAGGAAATAGTGGTTTGAGTTTGTCGTTTGCACTCATCTTGAATTCACACAAGCTCAGAAGACAATAACTGCTTTCCTTTTCACGTTCTCATCCTGGTGAATTCAGAAGCTAAGAATACTTCCCCCCGCCCCACCCCCCCCGCCCCCGGGAGCAGTGAAGCATCACAGCCACAATTACCTTTTGTAGATGAAAAATATTGAAACTGGAGACTAGGCACTTGGAGTACTTGTGTGGTGTGCACTGTATCACAGTCTGCATATACTCCTTTGGTCAGTATTGTAGTTTTAAAGAAATCATATAGGAATGTGCAAGAGGTGTTCAAAAATCATGCCTTTCTTCCTTTCCTCTCTTAGTGGTATAATAGCTAAACAAACTATGGGAGCACCTTCAAGCTACACTGGTAAATGTGTTGTTGTTAAGTGCTGTTGAGTCAAATATGACTGTCCTATCCTGTGTCATCTTTACTGTCTCTTGCAATATTCCCAAAGTATGTCAAAGCCTCAGAATCCTTGCCTCCAAGGAGTAGCCTGGTTTCACTCTCTCTAGGATGAATTTGTTTGTTCTCCTGGAAGTCCATGGATTATTTAACACTTCTGCAGCACCATGGCTCAAAGGCATCAATTCTCTTCCTATCATCCCTAGCCATTGTCCAGCTCTCTGATGCATAGCAAGCAATTGACAAGACTATGGCCTGGATCAGGTACACCTTATTCTCCAGACCAATGTTGCTCTTCAGTACTCTGGAGAGGTTCCTGACAGCCAACTTTCCCAGTGCAATTCATCTCTTAATTTTATGGCTTCTGGTACCAAGAGTGTTGATTGTGGAGCTCAGATGCATAGCAGTGATTAAAAAGATCATGGCCTGTATCAGGCTCATCCTACTCTTCAAACTGACACTATTGATCCACAGTACTTTGGAGAAGTCTTTGACAGTGGACTTGGCCAATACTCTTTTAACTGCTAATATGAGGGTACCAGGGATTGTGGATCCAAATAAGATTAAATTGCTGACAACTTCAGTCTTTTCTCAGTGGTGAGGATTTCTGTCTTCTTGATGTTGATATGCAATCCATATTATGACTGTAGTCTTTGATCTTCTACAGCAAGCATTTCAAGTCCTCCTGATTTTCATTAAGCAAGGTTGCATCATCTACATAATTCAGATTGTTGATGAATCTTCCATCAAACCTGACGCCACATTCTTCTTCATAGAGTCCAGCTTCTTGAATAATTTGCTCAGCATACAAATCAGATAATTATGGAGAAAGAATACAATCCTTATGTATACCTATCCTGATTTTAAGCCACTTAGTGTTTCCTTGTTCCGTTTGCACAACAGCTTTTTGGTCTTTGAACTGAAAACCTTTGGGATTGTAGTTCAGCTTCTTGCAACTGGGCCATCAGAGTTCCAACAACAATACAATTAAGTGTTCTGGGATTCCCATTCTTCTCAATGTTAACTATACTTTGTTGTGATTCACACAGTCAAATAAAACATAGTATACTACAGTCAATAAAACACATTCTTTTGATAATCTCTGCTTTTTGCCAGGATTTATCTGACATCAATGATATTTCTGATGTCATGGTTTTTTTAAACCCAGCTTGAAATTCTGGAGTTATCTTTCAGTGTACTGTTCTCGCTATTCTTGAATGATTTGCAGCAATGTCTGGCTTATATGTGATATTAATGATATTGTTCCCTAGATTCTGTGAGATCACCTTTCTTGGGAATTGAAACAAATCCGATTATCTTATAATCAGTTATCCAAGCAGCTGCCCCCCAAATTTTCTGGCATAGACTGGTGATCATGTCTAGGGCATCTCTTAGTTTAACTATGTCAAATGGTATTCCATCAGTTCCTGGGGCCTTATTTTTCCGCATTTCTTTCCGTGCAGCTTGAACTTCTTCCTTCATACCGTTGGCTCTTGTTCATATGGTACTTTCTGAAATTTTTGGTATATTACATGTTTTTAACTATTTTACACCTTACACCTTAGGTGTGTATATGCATGGTTGTTTATTGTTTGCTCTTATTTGTTCAGAACTATTTATTAAGCTAACTTATGAGTTGCTGTGAGGCTGGGAGCTATACCACTGGTGTTTCAGATGTCATAAAGTTCACTCATGGTGCACAGGTTTCAGCAGAGTTCCCAGATTAAGACAGACTAGGAAGTAGGATTGTCTATCCACTTCTGAAACAGCAGACCTCTACAAACCCTATGAGTAATACGGAATATAGTATTAGAGCTAAAGCCCAGATTGGAAGTCACTCAAAATGAGGAGAAACGGTTGCAAGTGCCCTTTAATAATTGGAATATGGAATGCATGGAGTATGAATGTAGGAAAACTGAAAGTTTAAAAAATGAGAAGGAACACATGAACACTGACATTCCAAGCATTGGATGGGCATGGGCTACTTTGAATCAGACAAGCATATGACATATTATTATATGGTGGGAATGAAAAACTGAGGAAGATTGGTGTTGTACTCATAGTGAAAAATACAATTTCAAGACACATCTTAAAGTAAAATGTTGTGAGTGATCAGATACTTTCCATAAGTATTCAAGAAAGATTTGTTAATATGACTATTTTCTAAATATATGCACCAACAACTAAAACAAAAAAAAACAGGAAATTGAGAAATTCTACCAATTTTCACATTCCACTTTTACCAAACATGTGGTCCAAATGCATTAATAATCATTGGTGACTCAAATGCAAAGTTGAAAACAATTAGGAAAAAGGGGTGGTCAGACAGTATTGTATCGGTGACAGAAATGAGGCTGGACATCAAATGATTGAATTTTGTACATTAAATTTATTGAATTTATTTAATGAGTTATTCATTGCAGACACATTTTTTTAAAAAATACAAACACATAAGGCATCTTTACACAGGGATCTCACCTGATGGACAACACAGTAATCAGATTGACTACATATGTGGAAAGAATCACTGGAGAAGCTCAATATCAGCAGACAAAACCAAACAAAGTGCTGATTGTGGAACAGACTAACATTTACTCATGTGCAAGTTCTAACTGAAACTGAAGAAAATTGATTTTGGTCCACAAAACCAAAATACAACCTTGAGTCTATCCTGCCTGAACTTAAAATCATCTTAGAAACAGACTTGGGGCATTGAACACCAAAGATCGAAGAGCAGATGAGTTATTGGATAACTGCAAAGATATCAACTATGAAGGGAAAAAAGGTTGCTACAAAGACAGAAGAGGGAAAAAAGGCCAAAATGGATGTTAGAAGAGAATGAAAATTGTACTAGAATGTCGAGAATCCAAAATAAAGGGAAGAAATGCCAAAATAATAAAGATGAAGATATTTTAAAGGGTAGCTTGAGAAGACAAACTACAATGAAATATGCAAAGAATTGGAGTTGGAGAATAAAAAGGGAATTTCCTCTGCATATCTAAAGTTGGAAGGACTGGAAAACAAATTTGAGTGTCTAGTTTCAATTCTGAGAGTAGCTATGGGCAAAATCTTGATAAATGTGTTGTTAGGTGTTATGAAGTCAAGTAGAACTCACAGCCGCCCCATGCAGCTGACCTGAATTATGTTCTATCCTGTGCCATTCTCATTGTCTCTGACACTTTTGAGCCCACAACTGAAGTCACCATGTCAATCCGTTTCATTGAGGGTCTTCCTCTCTGTATTTCCAAGAATGATGTCCTTTTCCAAAGAATAACCTCACCTAGCTACGTGTCCTTTTGATTTTCCGACTCCAACTCCTTGCACATTTCATTGTAATATTTTGCTTTGTCATCC
>NW_006399854.1:6659465-6687397 GCF_000299155.1 Elephantulus edwardii | reverse complement strand
ATGGGAGTGTCAGAGACAGTGCGATTGGCACAGGACAGAGCGGAGTTTAGGGCTGTTGTACATAGGGTCACTATGATTCGCAGGCGACTCGACGGCACATAACAACAACAGCAACAACAGCTACATGTCCAGAGTATGCAAGGTGAAGCTTCACCATCCTTGCCTCTAAAGAGGACTCTGGCTGCACCTTCTCCAAGATGGACCGGTTTGTTTGGCTGCCATGGAATACTATCCAGCTGCAAAACTGAAAGGCATCAATTCATCTTTCATCTTTATTAATTGTCCAGCTCTCTGATGCATTGCATGTTATTGAGAAGATCATAATATGAATCAGTCACACCTTAATCTTCAAACTGATATTATTGCTCTTCAGGATTCTGGAAGGGTCCTTAACAACAGGTTTGTCCAATGCAATACAACTCCTGATTTATTGACTGCTGGGATTGATTGCTGATTCAAGGAAGTTTAAATAATTGACGGCCTCTATCTTTTCTCCATCTATCATAATGTTGACTTCTATTAAAGAGTCATCACTAAAATTCAATCCTATGGATTCAAAGATAGTACTGTCTCCATACTGTGCTGAAAAATTCCCTCATGCCTATTCTTACTTCTTTAATATCTTTAATTCTGTTATTTTAGGGAGCTCTGGTGGTATAGAACACAAGGAAGTGTGCTGTTAACCAAAGGCTGCACATCTTTGGTCATTCAAATCTACCAGCTAGTCCATGGAGAAATATTATTAGAAAGATGCAACTACAGCCTCCTCAGAAGCTCATGAATTATGTTTATGATTTGGAAACAAGAGTGGCATCCACTTCCTAGGCAGCATGCCTCTGGAAACTGTGAACTTTGATAATTGGCAATGGCTAGGGCAGGGCTTCAAGGCCTTTTGTTCATGGGGTCACTATGAGTCATGCTTGACTCAATGTCAATCAAAAACAACAAGAATGATTTGATGATAGTGAGGGAGAAAAGGACAGACAGACAGAATTATGATACTCTGGCTTCTTATTTAAGAGCTCTGGTGGCATTGTCCACAGGGAGTTGCCCTGCTAACCTCAAAACCACACTTCCTTGGTGGTACAAATCTACCGTGGTTCCTGGAGAGAAAATGGTTCCCTCCCATGCAATTGACAGCTTTGGAAACCCGATAGACAGTCAGCCATGGCTCAACTCTGACTTGCTGGCAGGTAATGAGTGGTTGTAGTGTAGGAGAAAGAGATACAGACAGAAAGAGAGAGAAAATGCATGATATTTAGCTTTCTATTTAGGAACTCCAGAGGATGTTGTTGTTGTACTGTTAACTAACAGGCAATTAAAACCCAACAGCAACATTGCTTGAGAAAGATGAACAATCTCTTTTAGTTAAGATTGATGGTCTCAGATACCAGATGGAGGCCACTTATGAATCGGAACTGACTCTATGGCAGTGGAAACTCCTGTTTAAATTTTCACCTTTTCAACCAAACAGTAAGTTCCTTGAGGAAGGACTTTTCTGTGATTTTTATTGTCAAAGACTAATATAAAATGAAACCCTAATTTCCATTGAGTTAATTCCAATTCATTATGACCCTTTGTATTCAGAGTAAAACTATACTCCTTTTAGTCTTCAAGGCTGCGAACCTTTCAGAAGCTGATTGCTGAGTTATTCTTCTGAGGTGTCTCTAGGTGGGTTTAAACCACCAGTATTTTGGCTAATTGTTAATTGTTAGGCACTGTCAAGTTGGAACCAACTCATAGCTGACCCTCCATCTGGTTTTCAAAGGTAATAAATCACATGAAAGATTACCCATCTGTGTCCCACAGAGCAACTGATAGGTTTGAGACTGATGTCTTTAGTTAGCAGTGCAACTCCTGTGAACTACAGTACCAGAAGCCACCAGAATTCCCTTTTGGTTAGTTGTAAACCATTTGAACCCCAGAAATTCCTAATGACCAAAATAATGTGTATGGTTTGTATAACTAAATAAATTAATCTGATGAGTGAATGAAAGGGGAATCAGATATGCCTTATAAGCAGAGTTTTTATTGTCACTGATTAGAATCATTGCTGTCAACTGACAAAAATGCATGGTACTTTTGCCAACTTTTACAGGGTTATATGTGAAATGGGATTATGAAAATGGCCTTTACTAATTCTTGTCAAATCACAATTCCAGTTACGATGTGTGCATGCCGCTTATCCAACAGCATCATGTCAGTCGCTTGCGAGATAGTACAGCAAATTCAGACATCACTGTTGAGTGAATTAAGAGCACTTGACGCCAGAAAATGTAATTGCTGGAATCATTTTTTAATCTCATTCTAACGGACTCTAAAGAACAAGTTCTTTTCTTTATATAGTTTGCTCTGAAAATGTTGCACTGCAAACCCCAGCACTTCCATTTATTCTGTGAATGGTGAATTCCCTGTACACTTCTTACCCTGATGGCCAGAACTCTGCTTGCATGTTAAGGCTTGTAGAGTTTCCACTCCCAAACAGACAGACTCACTGCCTTGCTCCTGTGCGCTTTATCATTTGAATCTCATGCCAGCAGTGTAAAGGGCGCAAGCTACAAGAAGCTAGGTGACTTGCTTATGACCATCAGCTCTAAACCTCCAGCACTAGTGGTTTATCTACAGTCTGGTTCAATTATATAGATTGTAGTAAGAAGGAGTATACCTGAAATTCTATATGTATAAAGACAAATACCAAAACAAAACAAAAAACCTGACTGCCATTGAGTCAACTGTAACACGTGACAACTTGCCATTGGATTTCTTAGGCTATTAATCTTTATGGGTAGAGGTCTGTATAACTCTTTCAGGGCAACTGGTGGATTCCAACCCCTAACCTTTCCATTAACAGCCCAACATGCTACACACTATACTATGCTATATAATATGTATCACGGTTTATGAAAGACCTCATCATGGAGACTTTCAAACCCTTAAGAAGCTCTTACTTAGGATTTTCTAACTGATCTGTGTCAACACAGGTTAAAAATATTTCCAACTTTATTTACCAAGCCATTGATTCATGATCTCAAGTCAAAGTATTCATTAAGAATAGAGTTTTCTGATCTCATGAACTGCAAAAAGAGCAAACAGGTCTTGAAAAACTTGCAGCCAGATTACTTCTTTGAAGCAAATGTGACAAAGCTTCATCTTTCATACTTTGAACATGTTGCTACGAAAGGCTGTTCCTTGGAAGGAGATATCATGGTTGGAAAAGTGGAGCATCAACAAAAATGAGGAAGACCCCCAATGACATGGTTTGACACAATGATTGCAACAGTAGGCTGAAAGCTGTCAGAGATAGTGAGGCTAGCAGAGGGTAGGACAGGATTCATGTCTCTTGTTTATGCTGTTGTTGTTATGTGCCATCGAGTCGCCTGTGACTCAGCAACCCTGTGTACAAGAGCCCTAAACATCATTCTATCCTGTTCCAACCTAGCTGTCTCAAACACACTCATTCCCACCACTCCAGTCACAGAATCGATCCATCTCATCAAAGGTCTTCCTTTCCTTCGCCGCCCCTCAACTCTGCCAAACATGATGTCCCTCTCCAAGGACCAGTCCCTCCTTGTAACATGCCCAAAGTATGTCAGACGAAGCTTCAGAATCCTTGACTCCTAGAAGCATTCTGGCTTCACCCTGTCCAGGACAAACCTGTTTGTTCTCCTAGCAGTCCATGGTATATTCAACAGTCTTCTCCAGCACCACAGCTCAAAGGCATCAATTCTCTATCATCCCTATTCACTGTCCAACTCTCCGATGCATAGTACGTATTTGTGAAGACTATAGCCTGGATGAGGCACACCCTAGTCTCCAGCCTGATGTCATTGCTCTTCAGTACTCTTGAGAGGTCCCTCACAGCTGACTTTCCCAATGCAATTTGTCTTCTGATTTCCTGGCTGCTGCGACCAAGAGTGTTGACTGTGGAACCAAGTAAACGAAAACTGTTAACTATCTCAATCTCTTCACCATCCATACTGATGCTTCTAATTTGGCACAGTGGTGAGAATCTTTGTTTTCTTGATATTGAGCTTCAATCCATATTGAAGACTGCTGTCCTTGACCTTCTGCACCAAGCGTTTCAGGTCCTCCTCAGTTTCAGCAAGCAGGGTTGTGTCGTCTGCATAAAGCAGGGTGTTGATGATTCTTCCATCAATCCTGATGCTACATTCCTCCTCGTACAGCCCAGTGTCTTGGATGATCTGTTCTGGGTACAGATTGAAAAGGTATGGAGACAAAATACATCCCTGACAGATCTCTTTCTTGATTTTGAACCACGTAGTGTCTCCTTGCTCTGTTCTGATGACTGCCTCTTTGTCCAAGCATAGGCTTTGCATTAGCACCTTCAAATGTTCTGGGATTCCCATTCTTCTCAGAATCAGCCACAGTTTGTTGTGATCCACACAGTCAAAAGCCTTTGCATAGTCTATGAAGCACAGATAGAAATTCTTCTGGTATTCTCTGCTTTCTGTCAAGATCCATCTAACATTAGCTATAATATCCCTAGTACCACGACCTCTTCTAAATCCAGCCTGCACATCTGGCAGTTCTCTGTTGACATACTGTTCCAAACCTTTTTGGATAATTTTCAGCAGAATCTTGCTTGCATGTGATATTAATTATGTTGTTTATAGGGTTGTTATAAGTCATACTCGATTTAATGGCAACTAACAACAATTACCTAGGAAAACATATTCCCCCTTCCTAAGACCTGAAGCTAGAGAGATGAGTAAATATTTAGACACTTTTTTCAATACACACTATATGTTCACTGCATCAATACACACTATATGTTTACTGCATGTAAGTATACTGCATTATTCACCATTGCAAGAACATGGAAATAGCCCAACTGTCCACCCACAATAGAATGGATTGAGAAATGATGGTACATTCACACAATGGAATACTATGAAGGATGCAATTTTGTAAATTAATACCTGTGACATCAAGATTAGAGGAAGACTCATCAACAGCCTACGTTATGCAGATGACACAACCTTGCTTGCTGAAACTGAAGAAGACCTGAAGCACTTGCTTCAGAAGGTCACGGACTGTAGTCTTCAAAATGGATTGAAGCCCAACATAAGAAAGAAAAAGACTCTTGCCACTGGGCCACCTGAAATCACCCTGATAGATGGAAAAGAGATTGTGGTTGTTAAAAATTACAGCTTGCTTGGCTCTACAATCAACACTTTCCGCTCCAGCAGTCAAGAAATCAAAAGACAAATTGCATTAGCAAAATTATGCTGTCAGGGACCAATCCAGCATAGATGTCAGTCTAGAGACTAAAGTAAGCCTAACCCAGGCCATGGTCTTTGCAGTCACTTGTTATGCTTCAGAGAGCTGGACAATAACTAAGGATGACAGAAGAAGAATCGATGCCTTTGAGTTGTTGGTGCTGGAGAAGAGTCTTAAACATACTAAGAAAATAAACAGGTCTGTCTTGGAGAGGGTTAAACCAAGTTTTTGCTTGGAGGCTTGGATTTTGAATCTCCACTTCACATACTTTGGGCCTGTGGATAGGAGAGACAGATCCTTGGAGAAGGACATCATTCTTGGAAGGGTGGATGGACAGCGCAGGAGAGGAAGACCCTGGATGATATGGATTGATACAGTAACTAGGGCAGTGGGGCTTGGTGTGTTGGAATTAGTGAGACAGGCTCAGGACAAGGCAGGGTTCAGAGCTGCTGTACATAGTGTTGCTGTATGTTGCAGGCAACTCAACAGCACATAACTACAACAACAACAACCTAACTTGGATGGGACTGGGAAGCGTTATGCTAGGTGAACTAATTCATTCTCATAAGGACAAATACCATATAAGACCACTATTGTAGAATGAGTATGAGGATCCAAGAGGAGAAGAGGGGGAGCAGAAGGGTCAGGATGGGCGGGGCTGGGGGGGGTAATCATAGGGTCGCACAATTTGATGGGTCCAGGAAGGGGGGGTAAAGAAAATGGGAAAGATCTAGTGTGGAAAACAATGTATACAGCCTTTATAAGTAAACCAGTATAAAATAAAAATTTTGTTTAAAAAATAATAGAATTTTCCAATTTTCAGAGTGGAAATTGGATCTAATTTACCAGTATACTTGACAGTATAGTTATATTGTTATTTTACAATTCTGCTTTCTCAAAAAATAAATAAATAATAAATAAAAATAATAAAGAAATAAAAAATTAAAAAACCAGGAGTAACAAAGAAAATTTCTTTCTAATTATATCAGTCAAACACATATTGTTTATAAAAATAATTTCTATGCCTATAATGAAATGACACTTTTCCTATTTCCTTGTTTAATTTTAATTTCTATTAATGCTCTATACCTTTTTACATATTCCCTTTTTTTGAGTAATATTATGCTGAACATACTCTTGTTGGATAATTGCCTTTCTTCACATCCATCTTAATATGCCTGTTATCGACTTAAAATTTTTATTCTCCTCTGTCCCTTCTCATCCTTGGTTATAATTTAAGAATAATTCTAGCTGTGTTTCAGTCTTTATTTAACCTTTTTACTAGTGGGGTTTTTAATTTATTGCAAATACTTTTTTATTATTTTATATTGGTTTGCTTACAAAGTTTATATACATTATATTTCACGCTATTCTTCATTCACATTGTGTTTCATACAATCATTCCCATGCATTATGTTTTTAATAGTGGTGTTTTGACTGACTTGTACACTCAGCGTAATTTCCTCTAGATTCATCTATATTATGTAGTGTTTCATGAATTCCTTATTGCTTTTAGGTGTTGCATAATGCTCTATAGTTTCTTTATCCCTTTGACTGATGGACACTTTGTTTCTCTCTCTTTGACAGTAGATAATGCTGCCACAAGCATCGGTGTGTCTATATCCGTTTGAGTCACAGCACTTATTACTTTAGGGTATATACCTAGTAACGGGATTGTTGCCTCAAATAGTAGTTCTCTTTCCAACTTTCTAAGTTCTACTTTTTAAATCAAGAGATGGTTCTTGTTATTTAAAAAAAGCTCATATATCCTAATATTAAAAGAAGGAATGAAAATCTTTGTTAGGCAGAAGAGTTTATGACACAATATAAGAGGATGGCATTGTATAAATTATTTTGCTTGGACATTTTTAGGATATTTAGTAATCTTCTGAAAACGGGGTTTTATTAAAGGTTGATTCTTACCTTATAACAGTAAGCTTTCTCAACTAGGTGGCACCTAACAACAACAGCTTAGGAGCCTGTAAGTGGTATAAACATCATTAGCAAAAAGATTGGTGCTTGAAATCCATGTAGAAGCGCCTTGGGAGATAAGTCAAATAATTTGTTTTTGCAAAGTCTGGCTTTACAACCTCTTTGAAGCAGGTCTGCTCTACACGCAATAAGTAGCCATGAGCTGGAATGATCAATGGTAAGTAAGAAAAACACAGCAGGGAGCTCTGGTGGCCTAGAGGCAAGAAGCTGCACTGCAATCCCAGAGGAACATGGTTCAAATCCACCAGATGCTCTACTGGAGAAGGATGAACAATCTCCTCCTGTACCAGTCAGATCTGATTTGACGGTACACACACAAAATAATTAAAAAAACAAAATTTAAAAGAAACATGCCAAGCATATTCTGATACCAGATCATCCATTTTCTGTAGGTCTATCACGTCTTCATTCTCAGTAGTTAATACTTGATTAACGAACATTGGAAACATAGTTTAGTATCATTCTTTTTGAAAGAAAAATAAGGCGTTTGTTTAATGCTAAGATTATAAAGTGTGTATTATCTTCTCCCTAATGTCTTTGATTATTGATTTGAATTTGAAAAACATGAACTGTTTTGTATCATGTCTTTTACATATGTATTTTCCAGGAAAAAAAATCAATGGATGTTCTTTGGTTGAATCAATAATATTAACTTCAGATGTGTTTATAGACCAATTTTTTTATGTGTCTCTTGGTTATTATGTAGGTTTCTCCATTTTCAAACCCCAACACAATATCTAAATTAAATTTTGTGAGCCTCTTC
This sequence comes from Elephantulus edwardii, assembly GCF_000299155.1. NCBI lineage: Eukaryota > Metazoa > Chordata > Mammalia > Macroscelidea > Macroscelididae > Elephantulus > Elephantulus edwardii. The sequence continues at coordinate 6,679,401 of NW_006399854.1, read as the reverse complement.
ACTTCTAATTTGATCTGAATTTACGGCTGCCTTAGCCTTTTCTGTCTTCCGAGATATCTGAGAGATTATCAAATTTAATTAGATAGTCAGGTAAAAGATTTACATGTAAATTCTGGTGAGTAACTTTATAATTCTTAACAAAGAGCAATATTTTGAGATACATTGTGTTATTAAAAGGAGAGATTTAAAATGCCTATAGTAAATGCAAACTTGTCCAAAAATGAAAATTATAGTTTAATAACATGTCAGTTTCTGAGTAGAAAAGTGACTGGTGCATTATATATATGTTGTAAGTGAGAAAATATACGGTAGCTCTGCATCTAGAGATCATTCTTAATAATTGAATACCCTGACCAAAATAGTTTTTCTCTTTCAGGAATGCTTTATCCACCTTCACCTCCACCCCAATTTAATAAATTTGACATTCAGGTCAAGTGGTGTTTTTCCCAAAGGAATCAAGTCAAGGAATACTTGAAAATCTGGAGATGTTCTAATGACCCAGTAAGGCTATTGCCATTTCAGTTGGAGATATTCGCTCATTTTCTGCTGCTCATTTCCAAATCAGGTTATACTTGATTGAATCCCTACACTTCTAGAAGCTGACACTTGATATCACTGGGGCTTGTTGTGTACACACAGTTTAATCCTCTGGAGAATGGTGTCATCTGCCAAAATTCAGTGGAGGTGCTGTCCCTTAGGAAACTCACAATCTGGAATGGAAACTTCAGCATGAAAACAGTAGCTCCTAACTCTTAAGAAGAAGCAGATTTCCCCTAAGGACAGTGCATAGATACAGTGCAGGTCCCTGTCCAGAAATATATTTCTTTCTTTTAGCAGGTAGGTTAGGAACTACATTAGATATCACCTTATGGACTGGCATGCACCATAATCCAGCTACATTTATAGGGCAATAGATAGTAATAAAGATTCCTTGAAGGTTAGTTTCACATGACAGAAATATATATACCCACTCGAGTGAGAAAATAGTGTTTTCTAATGCTCTAAACTTCCAAAATCAGTATGTAAAATGACCTACTTAGCCACTGTACAGTGTGCTATTAGGCAGAGGAAGGGCTGTTCGCACCAGCAAAGAGGAAGCAGGGGAGCTTAGATCCAGCCTGCTGAATTTATGGCTCCTTGGATGAGCCTGACTGCCAGCTTGCTAATAGCAACATTTGCACACCTGAGAGTCACCAAGTGGCTCCTTAGCTGAGATCATGCATATAAACTAAAAAGACTTCCTCCCTAGGCCATTGGGTGTTAGGAGGAGAGGGGGAGGAAGAAGAAAAGGACCTGGTTGAGCATTCTCTCTTCATTGTGATGTGACTTCCCCAAAGTATTTGTGGAGAAATGTGGACATTTACTGTGGCAAGAAAATTTTGAAACTAGTTTGTGAATGGATAGTGTTGCAAAGCTGTGAAATCTTAATTGTTGAGTACCAACAGATTTATATGTGTCACCTTCCCCTAGAGGGATCTTTTAAATTTTGAATTACATTTCTATGGGGATTTGAGAACCCTGATGAAGCTCACATGTTAGGAGAGAGTAGGGGAGAGAAAGGGAGAAAGGGTTGGGGAGAGAGAACTGTGAAAGTTCAGTCATGATATGCCTGTCAGCAGAAATGATATTAAAAAAACAATTTTTCAAAATACACCTGATGCCAGCTTTCCTGTTCTAAATAGAATATTTTAAAAGGTAAGCCAGATTTACTGTACCTAATAAGATAAAAGATATCTTAATTTTTAGGTTTTGAGCAAAATTTGTAAACTTATCACTCCTTCTGGGAACACGGACCTCTCTTCATTGTCCACAGTCAAAAGTTCATCCTTTAAAAAGAAACATATCATTGTTGCTAAAGAACTTTAAATTACCTAAACATTTTCTCATTTTGTTTAAAGCCTATTCAGGGGGAAAACGTGCCCAATTTACAAAACTGACTATGGTCTATTTTTCAGAAAGTGGTAATTTTTATACTCATAAGGTTACAGCTGTCAAAAAATGCTATGGATCGGAAATGTATTAAATATCTCAACAAAATAGCTACTGTTGTTGATAAGCTATGTTATTTACTACTCATAGTGATACTTATGAACAACAGATTGACATTTTTTTATCTTATGCCACCATCAAAACTTCCCCATTCTCAAGCTCATAGATGCTGTCACTGTGTCAGTCTATCCTGTTGAAGATCTTCCTTTTTTTGCTGATCTTCTACTGTTCTCAGCATGATGTCTATCATGAAGAACTAGCCTCTCCTGATAACATGCCCATAATATGTGAGACAAAATTTGACATTTTGTAGTTGTACTTCCTCTAAGAAAGATTCATTTGTACTTTGGCAGTCTATGGTATATTCAGCATCTTTGCCAACACCACAACTCAAAGGCATTGAGTCGCCAAAAAAAATGTCAAAGTAATGAATGACCATGGCTAAAAAAAACACCAAGTATGGCCAGTCAGAGAGTAGCAAAAGTGATTGTTTCAAACTGAGAATAAGGGGTGGGGGTGGGGGATGTCTTTATTGAGTTGTAAAAAGACTTTTGTTCTCAAAACTAAAAACCAAACAAACAAACAAAAAATCAGCTTTAATATATGTTGTTGATTGCCTTTGAGTTGAGCACGACTCATAGTCACGCTTTGAACAAAAGGCCTGAAGCCCCTCTACAACTATTGACATTTATCAAAGTTCATGAAGTTTCAGGAGGCATGTCATTTAGGAAGTGGATGCCACTGCTGCTTCCAAACCTGTTATTGTTTTTATGTGCCATTGAGTTACCTACAATGTATATAGCAAAGCTCTGTACATCTGCTTTAATATATAGGGCAGTAAAATCATCAAGATTTAGTTGAATAGCAGAGAACTTTGAAAAAGGACATGCTACAAGGACAAAAGCTGTATTGCTGTTAACTTTTATTTAAAGAAACAAAACCAATTACCTTTCCCTATGGCTCCAGCCACTTTGTCTGTAGCTTTGCCTCCACCTCCCCCAACCCATTTATACTTGGCCTCTAGCGCCACAGGATCTTCTCTTTGTCTCTGATGCTGTAGTAGCTACCAGGAAGTTGTTGTTTTATGTTGTTGGGTAGAATTGCATGTCTGTTAAGCTCTAAAGGATAGTAAAATGTCTGTCATCCCATGCGCCAAACTGCTCTTTACAACCTAGGACTCCAGGCAGGAACATTTTTTAGTGGAATGAATGCATAATCGTACTTCAGTTTTCATGAATTTAAAACAATGTGTGTGCTACTTCTCTTTTTAGTAGTGGAATACATACAATACATAGGGCAGAAGTAAGTATTAAAAGGAGAATAGCAAGAAAAGAGGAGGAAAAGGAGTTGTATTTTGTTTCTAATTCTGAAATTTACTGGGATCATTTTTACTCCAAAGGGTTTTAGAGTTTAATTCCTACATCATAGAGTTACTATGGATATTAATTACATAGAAGACATACCATCTAAGATTTTAGTGGATGCTGCCAGTGATGATTGTCATAATGATGATGATGATTTTCTCAAACTCTTTCTCAAGGATCTCTCATAAAATGGTAATAGGAAGAGAAGGTCAGACTGTAATCTTAGTGTTGCTGGAGTCTGCTACTCATTGAAATTAAGGCAATAAAGTGTAAATATTAACAAGGGCAATATGTCTGCTTTATAATGTAGAACCTCCCTTTTTTGAGCCAAATATAATGTGTGGTGACAATAATCATATATATATAGCAGTGTAATATGCCGGAAGTTTTAGAATTTTAACAGTCATAGGCTTTTAATAAGCCTTAGACAGTTCTAAACTTTTTTTTTAGTGTTCAGAGAGTTTTCAAAGGCCTTTTATTTAGGAAGTAGATGGCCCATCAGGAAAAAAGGGGACATATTACACTAGGAAAATCTGCAGTTAGGGAACTCTCCAAATTATTGAGGAGTAATGATGCCAGTTTGAGGACCATGGTACATCTGATTCAGGCCAGAGTCTTTCCAATTACTTGCTGTACATATGAAAGTTGGACAATGAATAAGAATGGCAGAAAAATAATTGATGCCTCGGAACTGTGATGTTGGAGAATTTCACTGAACATTCCATACATGGCCAAAAGAACAAATGGCTCAACTCAATGATTCAATGGCACTTAACAATCAACAGCAATAAACTTGCCCATAATATTGAGGTTTCTCAAAGAAGTTCCTACTTCCTTGTGTTAACACAGATATGTACCTTTGCCTATTTGCAGACTCTTATGTGCAGCACAGCCTCTCTCAAGAGTGAAAATTTCAACAGAAATTCCTGACACATGATGATGTGATGAAGCCAGTGATAAATCTTAAGAGAACAGACAGGGTTTGTACTGTCAAGTATAAGTTTGGGCAATTTCAGTTTGTGAATTCAATCTCCGTTGTCTATGTTAGGGAATAGCCCTTGATTCTCTGTTTAATTGTGTGCACTAAGATTTTTATTGGACAATTAAACTTGGCTAACATTTACATTTTAAATATAGGTTATAAATTCATTCAAGATTGAGTGTTCAAGTCATTTGGCTGGTACCCACAATCTAATGACATGCTGTCCTCATAACTATATCCCTGTCACTATAGAAACAGAATTCTTACATAATGTCTCTATCAAAACTGGAGATAGTCAAGAGAAGGATGGGAGAAAATGGACAAGAACTTTTTCAACCTGTCCGTACTATTAACCCAATTGTTTTATTCACCAACAGTCAGGCTCACTCTTTGTTTAAGGGCTTTGAGTCAAAGTTTTAGAGGTAAAATTCTTTCTTTTAAATTAAAAAAGAAATTAATTCTAACCTGCTCTTAAGGTAAATCTAATTATTTTAAATATTATATATATTTATTGTGAAGAAAATAATAGAAACCTTTGATATAGGAAGGATAAATACTGCTTCAGAAGTTCATCTCACTAGTCAAATTTGTCTAAGAGGTGAAGTGGTATCTTTTCTTTAATAACATTCTTTGCAAGAAAAAAATTGCTCATTTTATTCATGTTTGACATTTCATAGTAAAGGTAAAATTCATTTTTAATGGAAATATTCCACAGGGTTATTAATTAAAAGAAATACAGATAGAAGGAACTGTCATTTTAAAAGGGCAGTTCATGAATTAGAGAAAATCTCCAGTCAAAACCATGGCTCAAGTAAAACTGTCTCTGAATTTGATGGCTGGCTGCCAATGCAAAGCAGGTGTCACTCTACACCCTGAGTGACACCTGTATCGTGGAATTGTTTTACAGACTGTTTGGTAAACTTGAAAAGCAGCTCTTTGGGCATGGTCTTGATCTATGTTTTCAGCCAACTGTAAACGCTTTGAGAACAGAGATGGGACTTTATGTGAATCATGCAGAGCATCCAGAGTAGAATTTTGCACGATAACGTTTAAAAATGTGGAAATTGGATGAGTCAGTATTTGAGTACCTTCTATTTATGTGTGTGTGTGTGTGTGTGTGTGTGTGTGTGTGTGTGTATAATCAAGCCAAAGGGATTCAAAATACCGAATAAGTTGAAGAGAAATTAACATGACAAAAAAATCTGCGACAGGGTCAGATTGTGAGAAAATTGCCATATATTCCTATATATGACTTTTTGATGAGTTCATTGAATGGTACTTACACCACCTAGATTATAGTTTTGTCTCTATTTCAATTCTTAACATTATATTCTCCATGAAGTTCTGGTGCTTAAAAACTGCTCCTCATGACTCTGATATTTATTCTTCACATCATCTTAGAAGTTGAAAAGTCCAAGAGATCTAATCCTAACTTGAAGCCTATTGAAAAATAAAATTCTGACTCATAAATGATAAAAGTTATTGGAAATATAGCTTTAGGTTTGCATCAAGTGAACGTATAGTATCTTAATCTTGAATTAAGCACACCTATTGGGAAATGGTTTACACACAAACCATCAACAGAGAACTGCCGGAAGTCCAGGCTGGGTTTAGAAGGGGCCGTGGTACTAGGGATATTGTAGCTGATGTTAGATGGATCTTAGCTGAAAGCAGAGAATACCAGAAGAATGTCTATCTGTGTTTCATTGATTATGAAAAGGCATTTGACTGCGTGGATCATAACAAACTGTGGCTGACTCTGAGAAGAATGGGAATCCCAGAACATTTAATTGTGCTAATGTGAAACCTATACTTGGACCAAGAGGCAGTCGTCAGAACAGAGCAGGGCAACACTGCATGGTTCAAAATTGGAAGGGTGTATGCCAGGGATGTGTCCTATCTCCATACCTTTTCAACCTATATGCAGAGCAGATTATCTGAGAGGCTGGGCTCTATGAGGAGAAGCGCGGCATTAGGATTGGTGGACGATCTATCAACAATCTGCGTTATGCAGATGACACAACCCTGCTCGCTGAAACTGAGGAGGACTTCATGCACTTACTGCAGAGGGTCAAGGACTGCAGCCTTCAGTATGGACTGAGGCTCAATGTCAAGAAGACAAAAATTCTCACCACTGGACCAATCGGTAGCATCAGGACGGATGGTGAAGAGATTGAGATTTTTCACATTTTCAGTTTGTTCGGCTCCACGGTCAACACTCTTGGCACCAGTAGCCAGGAAATCAAAAAGAGAGATGGGAAAGTCTGCGGTTAGGGACCTCACTAAAGTACTCAAGAGCAGCAGTGTCTCTCTGGAGATTAAGGTGCACCTGATACAGGCCATGGTTTTTGCAATCACTTGTTATGCATCAGAGAGTTGGACAATGACTAGGGAGGATAGAAGGAGAATTGACGCCTTTGAGCTGTGGTGCTGGAGAAGAGAACTGAATGTACCATGGGCTGCCAACAAAACAAACAGATTCATCCTAGAGAGGGTTAAACCAGGCTGCTCCTTGGAGGCAAGGATTCTGTGGCTTCGTCTGACATACTTCGGACATTTTGTAAGGAGAGACAGGTCTTTAGAGAGGGACATCATGCTGGCTAGAGTAGAGGGACAGCACAGCAGGGGAAGACCCTCTATGAGGTGGATTGGTTCAGTGACTGGGGTAATCGGGATGGGTGTGTCAGAGGCAATGAGATTGGCACAGGATAGAGTATGGTTTAGGACTGTTGTACATAGGGTCGCTATGAGTCGCAAATGACTCAACGGCACATAACAACAACAACAACATTGGGAAATGCAGCTTTTGGTATGGATTGCATCTCATTGTCAAAAAAACCCAGATTCTTTCCACTGGACTTACAGGCAACATCATGATGGATGGAGAGGAGATTGAAACTGTCAACATCTTCATCTTGCTTGGATACACAAGTAACACCCTTGGGACCAGCAGTCAAGAAATAAGGAGACACATTACACTGGGAAAATCTACAGTTAGGGGTCCCTCTAAATTATTGAGGAGTAATGATGTCATTTTAGGACCAAGGTACATCAGATTCAGGCCATAGTCTTTCCAATCACTACTATGCATCTGAGAGCTGGACAATGAATAAGTATTACAGACGATGGTGATGCCTTTGAGCTGTGATGTTGGAGAAGAGCACTGAACATCCCATGGATGTCAAGAGAATGAATAGAGTTGTGTTTTGGAGAGGGATAGCCAGGGTGCTCTTTAGGGGCAAGAATGATGAGTCTTCACTTCACTTATTTTGGGCATGTTGCTAGGAGGGGCTTTCCTTGGAGAAGGACATGATGCTGGAAAGGGTTGAAGGTTGGCAAAGGAGGAGAAGACCCTCAACCAGGTAAATTGACATGATGACTGCCTCAATGGTCTCGTGTGTTGGGAAGTATGTGAATGACACAGGATAGAGCAATGTTTGCGACTGTTGTCCATAGGGTCACTATGAATCATTCTTAACTCGATGGTATGTAGTAACAACAACAACAACTGGACAATGACTAAGGATGATAGTAAAACAATAAATGCCTTTGAGTTGTGGTGCTGGAGAGGAGTATTAAACATATCATGGACTGCCAAGAGAGCAAGCAAGTCTGTCCTGGAGAGGGTGAAAATGAGTTGCATGCTACTTGGAGACAAGATTTTTATGTCCTGGCTCACATACTGTGGGTTTATTGCCAGGAGGGACAAGTCCCTGGAAAAGGACATCATACTTAGAAGGGTAGAGAGACAGTGCAAAAGAGGAAGACCCTGGATGAAGTGGATTGACACAGTATCTAGGGCAATAGGGGTAGTGTGTTGGAGACAGTGAGATTGGTCTATGATAGGACAGAGTTGATAGCAATTGTACATAGGGTCGCTATGAGTCTCAGTTGATTTGATGGCATAGACAACAACAACCACCACACTTTGTGCCTATAAACAGACGTTTTAATATGTTAAAGTGAAGAAGTCACTTTAAAAACTAAAAACTGAGGGAGCTCTGGTGGCCTAGTGGCAAGGAACTACACTGCAATCCCAGAGGTGCATGGTTCGAATCTACCAGATGCTCTGCTGGAAAAGGGGTGACAATCTCCTCCTGTACAAATCAGATCCGATTTGACAGTACACACACACACACACACACACACACACACACACACACACACACATTTTTAAAAAGCAAACAACAAAACAACTAAGAAACGTCTGACCCAAGCCATGGTGTTTTAAATCGCCTCATATGCATGTGAAAGATGGACCGTGAACAAGGACAGCTAATGACAAATTAACACCTTTGAATTAGGGTGTTTTAAAAGAATTTTGAATATATTGTAGATTTCCAGCAAAATAGACAAATCTGTGTTAGAAGTACAGCCAGAGTCTGCCTTAGAAATTAAGATGGTGAGGTTTTTGTCTTCTGTAATTTGGTCTTTTTATTAGGAGGGACCAGTCCCCAAAGGAGTACATCATGCTTTTAAAGTTGACGTTTAGCAAAGAAGAGAAAGATCTTCAACAAGATAAATTGTCACAGTGGCTGCAACACTGGGATCAAAAAAGAATAATGACTGTTAGGATAATGCAGGACCAGGCAATGCTTTGTTCAATTGTACCTAGGGTTGGTCTAATTTGGAACATACTTGATTATATCTAATAACAACAAGACTTCAGGCACTGGTCTGGCAAGGCAGCCACAACTCTTTATAAAAATGGAGCTTAATATGTTAAAGTAACATTCACTGGACAACAGGTCAAAATGCATCCTCTCTGCAAGGAAAATGACTTCAAAATGAGAGAGGAAGTGAAAAGGCCCAGGTTTTTATAACCTAACTAATCAGCCAGGTCACAGCTTTTCTAGGAAGAAAGGAGTAAAATATGGAATGCAGTATTAGGACTATCTCCCTGTAGAAGCTTCATCATCTGGATACGCAAGGAGGAAAGAATAAGTACACTTGGAAGTATATTTAAAAATCAACCAAAAATAAAGCAAAAACTCATTGCCATTGAGTCAGAACAGATCCATGCCTGACTCTCCAGAGGGTTTTTAGAGGCTGTAATTCATATGAGAAGAAATTGTAATCTGCAGGTGATGGATTTTAACTGCCTGCCTTTGGTTTGGCATTGCAACTCCTTATCCACTACCGCACCTGCACTCTTATGAATAATTTATAAAATATAAATATAACATACATATATATGCAGTCTAGAACATAACATAATTTAAGTAGTTATATTTTTTTTGTGGACTATCTAGTCTGAACCAACCCATAGCTGACCCTCCAACGGGTTTTCAGAGACCGTAAATTGCACTAGAGTCTTCCCATCCTTCTCCTGTTGAACTACTGATGGTTTCAAACAGCATGCATTTGAGATTGCAGTGCAGTATCTTACTACTAGGCCACCAGAGCTCCCTATAATGTATGTAACATGAATTTACACACACACACACACACATTTATAACAATCTTGTATACAAATTGACACATTTATATACCTGTCTATATATAAACTGCATCATCACTTGGAATAAATAAGTGAATGTGATTTATCATATACATATATTTATACCTTAGAAGAGTATTCAATGTTTAGTAGTAGAAATTGAGGCAAAGTGATGATGACTGTAAGGATTCAGGTACCTTGGAAGAGATGACAGGGACCAAGAACGTCATTTGTGAAAATGCCTTACACCAGACCATCGGGAAAAATGAGCCTCTATCTACCTTTGAGATGCTGTTTCAGGCCCCACTACAGCAGTAGTAAGTCATGGTTGCTGGGTGTGGAATTAGTGATGGCATGACCCACAGAGATTTATGTGGCTAATCTAAAGCTGCACCTCTCTGGTGACTGCAATCCACCAGGGCCTTCTCAGAAGAAAGCTGAGCAATCTCCTTTTGTGTGATTTACAGCCTAGGAAACTGAATGGAGGATTAACGAGCAGTTGGTTCCAACTCAAGGCAATGAGTAAGTGAGTGAGTGAAGTATGGGATTAGGGCTAGAATTCACTCCAGGTAATTAATTCTAACATCACTGGGAAACCATTTACCTAAGAGGCGGGATCCTTGGGAAATGGGGAGGGCTGTGACAAGCTAGTCACTGGGAGGACATGAAGAAAATGGCTGTTATAAGTTACATTAAAAATATAACTTAGATTGTTAGGAGCTTGTGAAAAGTGGCGTGATGGCAAAAAAGAGGAGGACCCTTAACCAGGTTGATTGACACAGTGACTGCAGCAATGGGCTCAGGTACGCTTGAGATTATGGAGACAGCACAGGTTAGAGTAGGGTTCAAGTCTGTTTTTTACAGAGTTGCTATGAGTTGTCCTTGACTCGGTGGCACCTAACAACAACATATTATGAATGAGGACCTTCTGACATTGAAGCTGCTCAGGGAAATGGCTAGTCTGTATAAGAACTGTGTTAAATGTGTGTCCCATTTAGAGATTCCTGACACTCATCCCCATGCTGGGATGTGAGAAACTAGAGGGAAGTGGGGTGCATACCCATTCAACCTGCCTTCTTCTGGGTCTCTATGATGAACATCCTAGTCCTGTATAAATACCTCGTGTAGCCCAAGATTCCTTCTGACCTCTGTTCTATAATTGGCATCTTTCCTAAGATTATTTTTATGTAAAAATTTATACAATGCTATTTTTTCTTTACTCTCCCATCTATGAACACTTTCAGAAGTTTCATACTGCATATAGGTATTAAACTTACAGTTGTTTACACAGTTGAACTTGGTGCTTTTGAACACTCCCGCATCTAGTAAGTATTCTGAGCAAATACTACCATGGGAAGCCAGGTTGTCATGAAAACAGACGTAGCTCTGGGTTATCGCTGCTTTCCTACGTTAGTGCATCAGAAAGTGTGAGGCTGGTGCAGGATGGAACAGGGTTCAGAACTGGTCTCTATGGATTGTACTTGACTCACCAGCACCAAACAACAATAACAGTGTTGACTCACAGCAGCAGCAATAATAGTGTCCTACAGGGAAGAAAATAGTAAACAACTCTCCTAGAACTGAAGTCAAAACAAATGAAGAGGATGAATTCTACGTGGGGAAAAAAAAAAACAAAACACCCTACTGACTTTTCCTTAGAAGGATGCATCCTTTACCATCTTCTTGATTACCAATCCCAACTTCCTTCCTTCTCTTTTTATTGCTCCTTTTTTCCTGTCAGTCTTGTGGATTAGAAGGTGGTGATGTTTTACTTTTTAAAGGATTATGATTCTGTAGCCTTTGTTAGTAGGCTTGCTTCTGATATTGTGTGCTGAGCCAGTGATTGTAACTCTTAATGAGAACATCTGACAGAATAGAATTGCCCCATAAAGTTTTCTTATCAATACTCTCCATGGACATAGATGTCTGGGTCTTTTCCCCATAGAGCTGCTGGCGGGATTAAAATTGCTAACTTCTCAGTTAGCAGCCAAATGCTTAAGCATTGTGCCACCGTAGTAACAGACGTCTGGTATAGAAAGATAATGATGTCCATTTTTGCTACTTCAAAACTCAGTTAGCTTTCACACACACCTCTGAGTGACTTGGTGTCACTGATTTCTGACCTTGAGAAGTTTGATGCCAAGTTCTTGGATTTTATTTGTCTTTTTTAATCATTCTTTAATAATATAAAATAGAAATATAACTATAAAGTATTACTATGCTATGTTTCCTTTCCCAGAACAATGGCTAAGGTATGAGAAGACCTTTTGTCATTGTTGAACAATCTCAGACAATCACGGGGGTTCAGTAATTACTTCTTCTTTTGATATCAGGTAATTCAATGAAGTATGTTTTGAGTCTTTTTGTGCTATTATGGAAATAACTCATTTTCTAAGAATTGGAGAATCTATAGTTTAATCATGAATGTCTTCTTTTCTTCTTGTAATTAAATCATCTCTAAAATTGTGATGGTTTCAGCATCTAAGATTCCCAGTACTCTTTAACATTTAGAAATCCATTTCAAATAAAATATTGTGGGAGTAGTTTCCGTTTTATAAATGAGAATAGCAAATGAGCCCAGAGGAGCTCAGGAACTTCTAAAGAGACATCAATATTAATATTAACAGACTTAGAATCCTGGAACTAAAATTCAAGTCTTCAGAGTCTAAGTTCAGTAATTTTTCTATTTTATCAATAGGTCCTACAGAACTTAACGAGTTATTAGAGGTAGTAAATGAGATGTTGATGGATAAAGAGCTCTGGTGGCCTAGAGGCAAAAAATTGTGCTGTTATCCCAAAGGTACATGGTTTGAGGCCACCAGATACTTTTTTGGAAGAAGTGTAGGCAATCCCTCCCATGTGATTAACTGCCTCTGTTACAGTCACTCTATCCTCACCTCATGGAAGCATTCCACCTGCACCTCTTCTAAGATGTATTGTCCCTTTCAATGACCACAGTATATCTAAATTCTTTTCCAGCACCACAATTGAATGGATTTCATTCCTTTTGTATCTTTTTTTTCCATTTGTCACAGTGCTGCCTATTTGATCCAGTTTTGAGGGGTTTTATTTTATTGTTGTTCAGTATAGTGCAATCCATAATGAAGACTAATGTTTTAGCTTTATCAGTAAGTGCTTCAAGTCCTCTTCATATCCATTTGCATATAGTCCAGCTTCTGAGATAATTTCCTCAGCATAAAAATTGAATATTGTAATATATTGTTGAGTCAGAACTGACTCATAGTTAACCACCCAGCACAGTCTTCAGGGTAATGACTTGCATGGAAATAGCTCATCTTTCTCCCATGGAGCAGTTGGTGGATTAGAACTGTGTGCTTTAGGGTTGGTAGTGCAGCTCCTTACCACAAGGCTACAAGAGCTCCCTAAAAATTGAATAGATATGCCAGAAGAATACAACTTTGGCACACATTTTTTCCTTATTTAAAACCATATTGTATCTTCTTGCTTCATCGGAACAATTGCTTCTTGGTCCATGTATAGGCTCTTCATGAACTCAAATTAAAATCGACTGAAGTGTCAGCTAAGAGTTGGTTCCAATGTGAGAGAACAATAACAAGATAATTATAGTTATACAAATATAATTTAAAATTAAGCAGGTATGATTGTGTTCATAATAAGCACATTCTTCAATATTTGTATGCTTTTCTTCAATTTCCTGAGATTGTAACATTCCGAAGCCTATAGAAAGCATTTAAAATAGAGAGTAAGCTTTTCAATTGTAGTGTAAAAAATTAATGTATTTGTTGTGTTAATTGTCCCCAACCTGCAGAGGCTGTAACAGAGCTTTTGCAATGATATACAGTACTGACATCTCCAATCAACACTTAGCACTATAAAAGTAGCTTTCTCTGTCTTGTTGTTATTGTTAGGTGTTGTTGAGTCAGGTATGACTCATAGCAACCCAATAAATAACACATATGAACCCTGTCCTATCCTGTGCCACTCTTAACAAATCTCTGAAACACTTGAACCTATTACCTCAGTTACTATGTCAGTACACCTGGTAAAGGGTCTTCCTCTCTTTCACCAACCCTTCACCTTCCCAAGTGTGATGGTGCTTTTTAATGAATAGCTTCTCCTAGCAATATGCCAAAAGTATCTGAGACAAAGTTTAATCATTTTTTTGCCTCCAAAAAGGACTCTAGCTGCTCCTTTTCTAAGACATTTCTGTTTGTTCTTTAGCAGTCCGTGGATTATTCAGTACTCTTCTCACAGCTCAAAGACATCAATTCTTCTTCTCTTATCTTTATTACTGTCTAAATCTCAGCAGCATAACATGTGATTGAAAAGACCATGACTTAAATCAGCACACCTTAGTCCTCAAGCTAACATAATTCCTCTTCAATAATTTGGAGCAGCCCTTGACTGCAAACTTACCCAATGCTATATATCTCCTGGTCTCCTAACTACTGGTACCAAGTATATTGATTATGGATCCAAGTAAGATAAAATAGTTGACAGTTTCAATCTCTTCTCCATCTATCATGATCTACTATACTATATTAGGGCCAGTAGTGAAACTTTTGTTTCTTGACATTGAGACAGAAAAAACAAACAAACAAAAAAACCAAAAAAACACAACACAGGAACTTTTCAAAGAAAAAAATATCTGTTGGAATTACTATTGTGAAGGAAAAATATAGTTGAATAGCAACAACAAAAATGACAACAAAAAGCCTCCTCCCACAACTGAAATAATTTTTAAAAAATAAATAACTAACTAAAAAGAACCCAAAACCCTAAAGCCAAAAAAATTGCACATAGTTTAAAATTAGGAAATGTACGCATTAGAGTTGTATTTTTCTCCCAGTCTATTCATTATAGACATATATAAGCAAATTATTAGAGATGCTGGACTCTATAAAGAATGTTGCATCATCTGGATTGGAGGACGACTCACCAATAACCTTCATTATGTAGCTAATACAACCTTGCTTGCTTAAAGTGAGGAGGACTTGAGCTTGCTGCAAAATATCAATGACTGCAATTTTTAATATGGATTGTATCTCAGCGTCAAGAAAATTATCTTTCTTAATAAGAGAATTTCCTTTGTCTGCTGTCAGAAATCTCTCCAAAGTACTAAAAAACAACGATGTCAGTCCAGAGACTAATGTGGACCTGATGTAGGCCATGGTCTTTGCTGTGCATCGGAAAGCTGGGCAATAACTAGGGATGATAGAAGAAGACTTGATACCTTTGAGTTGTGATGCTGGAGAAGAGTATTGAATATACCATGGACTGCTAAGAGAACAAATAAATTCATCCTGGAGAGGGTGAAGCCAGGCTGCTCCTTGGAGGCAAGGATTCCAGAGCTTCATCTGACATACTTTGGACATGTTGCAAGGTGGGATCAGTCCTTGGAGAGGGACATCATGCTTGGGAGGATGACATCACCAGTGGGGAAGACCTTTAATGAGATAGATTGATTTAGTGACGGGGGTAAGAGGGCTAGGTGTATCAGAAACAATAAGATTGGCACAGGATAGAGCAGGATTTCGGGCTGTTGTACATAGGGTCACTATGAGTTACAGGCAACTTGATAGCACGTAACAACAACAATGACAAACCTTTGACAATCAGGAAATTTATACTGACAATTACATCTGTGCTTAGAAGTGTGTCGTTTGGGTTTTTTTTTTTTCTTGTTGTTAGATGCCATCAAGTTGAATATGACTCATAGGGACTCTGTGTGAAGATTTGAACCCTATTTTATTATCCTGTGCCATCCTCATCATCTTTGGCATAATGAGCCTATTGCTGCTGTCACTAGGTCAACTCATCTAGTTAAGGTCTTCCTCTCTTTCTCTGGCCCTTCACATTTCCTGCCGTGATGCCCCTCCTAACAACATTTCCAAAGGATGTGAGATGACGCTTTGCCATCTTAGTTTTAAGGAACACTCTGGCTATACTTTCTCCAAGGCATATATTTTTTATTTGGCAGTCTACACAGTTCAAAGACAGCAATTTTTCTGTAATTCTTATTCATTGTCCAGTTCTCAGATGCATAGCAAGTGATTGATCAGAACATGGCTTGGATTAGGTGCATTTTAACTGACATTATTGCTCCTCAGTACTTTGGAGAAGTTCCTTACAGCAAACGTTCCCAGTGCAATATGTCTTCTGATCTCCTGATACTGGTGCCAAGATTGTTGATTGTGGATCCAAGTGGTATGAAAATGGTTGAGAAGTTCAGTCTTCTCTCCATTTGTCATGATGTTGTCTATTGTCCTAGTGGTGAGGATTTTTGTTTTCTTAACGCTTAAATTTAGTCTGTATTGAAGGATGTAGTCTTTGACCTTCTACAACAAGTGCTTCAAGTCTTCACTTTCATCAAGCAAAGTTGTGTCATCTGTATAATGTGGGCTGTTGATGAGTCTTCTTCTAAACCTGGTACCACATTCTTACATTCTTTTTCAGAGAGTCTAGCTTCTCTAATGATTTTCTCAGCATAGAGGTTGAATAGGTATGCAGAATAGATATGGATACAACTCTGAAGCACATATTTATTAATTTAAAACTGTGCAGTGTTCTCTTGCTTTGTGTGGACAAAAGCTAAGTCTAGGTATAGGTTTTGAATACACATATTTAGTGTTCTGGGATTCCCATTTTTCTCAATGTTATCCATAATGTGCTATGACCCACACAGTCAGATGCCTTTGTATATTCAATCAAATACAAATAGACACTGTTTTGATGTTCTCTGCTTTCAGCTAGAATTCATCTAGCATCAACAATGATATTCCTGATGTCATAGCCTCTTCTAAACCCATCTTGAGCTTTCTGGAAGTTGTTTCTTAATGTACTATTAAAGCCATTTTTGGAGGATATTCAGCAACATTTTGCTTGCATTTGATAATAATGATATTGCTCTCTAATTTCTGCACTCTTCAGATCGCCTTTCTTTGGAGTGGGAACATATAAGGATCTCTTCCAGTCGGTCAACAAAGCAGCTGTCTTGCAAGGTTCCTGGCATAGGTTGGTGAGCATCGGAAGAAGAATTCACATCTGTGCTTAAGGAGAAATACTGTTGTTAGGTGTCATCAAGTTGACTACAACTCATAGATAACCTGTGAATTACATTTCTGAACCTTGCTCTACCCCTCACTGTCCACATGATCCCTGGCATGCTCCAGGTCACTGTTCTAGTTACTGTATCAGTCCTTCTTGTTGAGGGTCATCCTCTCTTTTACTAACCTTTACCAACATGATGTCTTTTTCCAAGGACTGACTTGTCCTCATAACATGCCCCAAATAAATGTATGTTTAGCCTTCTTTGCTTCTCAGGAGCATCCAGGTTTTACTTCCTCCAAGACAGAATCTTGTTTGTTTATTTGACAGTGCATGAATATTCATTACTTTTAACCAACACTACAATTCAAAGGCAGCAATTCCTCTACTGTCATCTTTAGTCATTGTCCAAGTTTCAGATACACTTGAGTCTGTTGAAAATATCATGGTACATATATTATATGTACCTGTGTCTTTAAACCAATATCCTTGTTCTTTAACCCTTTGGAGAAGTCTTCAAAAGCAGGTTCCCCCATTGCAACACATTTATTTATTTTTTTTTATTTTTTTTGAATGCTGCTACCATGGTGTTGATTTTCAATGGAGTCGTTGACAACTTCAGTCTTTTCTCCATCTATGATGATATTGCCTGTTGGTCCAGTTATGAGGATTTTTGCTTGGTTTATGTTGAAATCACCACATGGTTCAAAACCTGGAAGGGTGTATGCCAAGAATGCATCCTATCTCCTTACCTTTTCAATCTCTATGTGGAACAGATCATCTGGGAGGGAAGATATAAGGAGGAAAGTGGCACCAGGATTGGAGAATGACTCATCAACAACATGTGTTATGCTGATGACACAGCCTTGATCCCTGAAACTGAGGGGGACCTGGGACATTTGATGAAGAAGGTCAAGGATTGTAGTCTTCAATATGACTTGAAGCTCAACATCCACACAACAAAGATTTTCACCACTGGGCTGATTGGCAGCATCATGATGGATAGTGAAGAAATTGAGACTGTCATAATAGCTTCAGTTTGCTTGGCTCCACAATCAGAACTCTTGGTACCAACACCTAGGAAATTAAAAGACAAATTGGTATAGTCTATTGTCAGGGACCTCTCCAGAGTACTGAAGAACAATGATGTCAGTCTGGAGACTAAGGTGTGCCTGATAAAGGCCATGGTCTTCACAATTACTTGCTGTGCATCAGATAGATAGACAATGAATAGGCTTGATAGAGGGAGAATTGATGCCTTTGAGCTGTGGTGCTGGAGAAGATTATTGACTATATCTTGGACTGCTAAGAGAACAAACAGGTTCAGTCTGGAGAGGGTGAAACCAGGCTGTTACCTAGAGTCAAGGATTGTGAAGCTTCGTCTGACATACTTTGTGCATGTTGCAAAGAGGAGCCAGTGTTTGGAGAGGGATATGATGCTTAGGAGGGTGGAGAGACAGCACAGGAGAGGAAGACCCTGGATGAGATGGATCCACTCAGTGACTGGGGTAATGGGGATAGGTGTGTTAGAGACAATAATGTTGGCTCAGGATAGAGCAGGGTTCAGCACTGTTGTACACAGGGTCACTATGACTTGTTAGCATCCCAATAGCACATAACAAGAACAGCATGTTGAAATGTTTGTTATTACTTCCTGGTATTTCTCATCCTTAAATCCTCAGATGGTCAGACATTGATCATCTGGATGTTTAACAATTGTTGGAAGTTTGAATCTCCTAGAGGTAGCCTAAAAGAAACTTGTGGAAATGTGGGGGAAAATGAAGCATTGGAAAGTGTTTGGAGTACCGTTCTACTCTGCTACGTGTAGAATTGCCAGTGGTCAGAAGCAACTAAATAGCAGCTGCCTCTTTACTATATCTGGAGTGTTCCTGTAACTGAACATGAGCAAATGAAGGTCTGCCATTGGGACTTCTACCCCTGGCACTTAGTTTTGACTTCATATTTAAGTCACTCAATTTTATCTTATTATGGTGTTTTCATATACCTGACTGCTTTTTTCCCTTGATTGGTAATCAGTCTTCTCAGTACACCTTAACTACATTAACCAAGATGTGAATGTCACATATCCTGTATAGCCTATGGTGTAAGTAGCACCATTCCAAGAATACCCTCTATATTTGGTGAAAATCAGGCTGATTTTTTTTTTACACCATCTGGTGGCAGACAAACAAATAACTTATTTTTATTTATACTGTTTAGCAAAAGAAAACTGTAAACAGTGTTGTAACTGAGCAAGTCCCCAGAAAAGATCACTGAACCAATTAGCCAGATTAACAAAGTTTATTTCAAGTTCAAACTCAGACCCTCCTTAGCTGGCATAGCAGCATCCATGTGAGAGCCCCAAGACAAAGCAAGCTTTCCCTTTTATACCTTTTTACTTCTTTGTCTAACTACTTGAGCTATGACTGGCTACCTAGAGCAGCTGGTATAATGGCTCACATCTGATTGGTTCCCCATAGGAAGCTTGTTGAGATCTGATGGGTGGGTAGTTAGCTCACTTAAATATCTGAATTTTATAGGTTGCTTTAGGTACAGGAATGCAGAGAAGTTCTTTATGCCCTTATAAGGAAGAAAACTTTGCCTTTATATAAGACAAGGAAGCCACTCAGGTGTGGGGGGGGGAACACACTCAGCCCAGAGGAGGAGGGGTAGAGATAGCTGCACTTTAGCATACGCTGAGGTTTGATTCGTACAAGTGTGTGGACTCATCATGTTTCCTCAAGCTTCAGCTATCATACAGTTACTATTAGTGTTTGAAAGATATGGGCTCCCCTATCTTATCAACATATATATATTAAGTACTGACCATGTGATAAAAGTTGTTGTTCCTGTTGTTATGTGCCAGTCGAGTCATTTGCGACTCATAGCGACCCTATGCACAACACCCCTAAACCCTGCACTATCCTGCGCCAACCACACCTCCTCTGACACACCCATCCTGATTACCCCAGTCACCTAGAATCAATGCATCTCATAGAGGGTCTTCCCCTCCTGCGCTGTCCCTCCACCCTCCCATGCATGATGTCCCTCTCCAAGGACCCGTCCCTCCTGGCAACATGTCCAAAGTATGTCAGACGAAGCCCCAGAATTCTTGCCTCCAAGGAGTAGCTT
>NW_006399854.1:6657236-6657790 GCF_000299155.1 Elephantulus edwardii | reverse complement strand
TCTTCGCTCATTAGTGTTCAAGGCCTCAAACCTGTTCCTGAGATGATTCTGAAATTCAGGTGATATGAAATCAAAGTCATATTTTGGCTCCTGTGTATTTGGTTTAATTTTCCTCAGCTTCAAGACATGAAATGATCCTTTCAGCATCATTTTAATGGATATTGAAATTATTTTTCTTTTTCATTATTGTTAGAACTGCCACAGAGTTGACCCTCTAACAAATTTTCAAGACCCTAAGTCACACACAAAAGAGGTTGCCCATCTTTCCCATACGTGAGCTAGCACTGCAACTCCCATCAGACTAAGGAACCAGAGTTTATGGTAAAGTAGCAGGGTAGAATATATAGAAAAATTTGATTCTCTGTATAGAGGCCACATAGTGAATATGTATGATAATGGCCCATTCTAGCCTGAGTAGTGAGACCCTGCAGAACATAGTCCATAGGGAGTAATACTGCTAATCGTAAAGGCCACACTTCTCTGTGGGTTTGAATCCACCAGCAGCAACATGAAGAAAGATGGAAAATATCATCCTCTGTGACTTTGACAGCCTC
>NW_006399854.1:6647236-6656666 GCF_000299155.1 Elephantulus edwardii | reverse complement strand
CTTGGGTTGTTTCCAGCTCTTTGCTATTGTGAACAAAGCTGCAATAAACATGGGTGTGCATATATCTGCTAGAGTGGCATTTATGGTTTCTTAAGGGTAAATTTCCAGTTGTGGAAGGAATCGACCCATTTCTGAACCTCTGGTGGCTTTTCAGAGGCAGTTAATTGCTTAGAAGAAGATTGCTCATCCTTCTCCTGTGAAGCATTTGGTGAATTTATATCACTTGCCTTTGGGATTGCAGTGCAATTTCTTACCACTGGGCCATAAGAGCTCAGTTAGGTTAGAATATATGTATTCATATAGATTTTTAATCTTTACCCAAAAAGATTAAAGAGAGAATCATGGAATGTTTTAAAGTAGTGATTTCCCCCCCTGGGTGTACTCTTTAAACTCACCTGGCGGTTTGGGAGAAAAAGAAACAAATAAATAGAAAGCTTCACCTCAGAGTGTCTCATTTAAATTGGTTTTTTAACAGATATTGGCCGATATTTTTGGTTTGGTTTAGTTTTTAAATATAAACAGAGATTTTAATGTGAAAGTAGGGTTGAAAAATACTAATTTTGGTCAGTTATTCTAAAACGGTGCATAAAGATAATTGGTGGATATTAACTGAAATTTAGACTCCTGGACCTCTCCCCAAAGATTCTAGTTTTGTATGTCTGAAGTGGCACCCAGGAATCTACCCTAATTAGTTAAGACTTGGATACTCCTTGGAACACACTCTGGGAAACACTATATGTGAGCTTCAAATATTTTATTCTGAAAGCTGTATTATAGGAAGATTAGACAGGGCAGTTCATTAAAAATTATCATCTAAACTCAACATTCTAAGACAGTTGTTATTGTTAGCTGTAACCAATATCATTCTGATCCTTAACAACCAAAAAATATAGCAATTTCTTCCTTCAGTGTTCTTATTTTTTCTTTCCTTCTCATGTATAAAATTGGATGTTTTCAGTGTAAGAGAAAACATCTTTGGATATAGACTAAATCCACTAAAACTTTTGATAATCACTAAGTGGAACAGTTCCATTTTTCTACTAATTTGCTATTTCATTTTTAAGGTTACTGAAGTCTGATTCTGTTCTTTATATTAAAATTTATAATAAAATGTAAAAAGATAAAGATCTTTCAAATTAAAAATTTATGCTGCAGAGAATGTTGTATTATTTTTCCATTTTGACAAGAACTATCTTAAACCTATAAAATATATTTGAATTTTTTCTTCATGGCTTCAGTTTCCAGCTGTTGTTTCAATTGATACTAACAGGTTTTGGAGAATATATTGCTTCTGTATTTTACAATATTTTGTTGTCTAGTGGTAAGAAACTGCCACAATGGATGGGCAATCTCCTCCTGTGCATTTAACAGCCTCTGAAAACCCACTTGAGGGTCGACTATGGGTGGGTTCTGTACTCAACCACCACCACCACCAACAACATTTTACACTATGGAAAATTAAGTATTACAAATGCCAGATAAATTCCCTAAGTTGTGAGCTTTATAAACACCAAAGACAGAATTTAAGCCCCTGGATTTTATTTCAAGGCCACTTATCTTTTCTTATACCACACTACTAATAGAAAGAAGAATAGCACTATTTTGCAGAAATAACAATTAGAGACTATTTTAAGAGCACAAGTCTACATTGAAATACAAATGGGAGATATTATTGTAAAATAAAAGCAGAAGACAAAACTGTATTTTTATGTATTCTTGGGAAAGAGTATTGCATAGGTTAAAATAAATCATAGGAAAAAATACCAATACCTATTAGTCAAAAGTTTATTTTCCTTCTATGTCTCTCTGATGATACATTATTTTTTAAAATATCCATAATAATTTGCAACACAGGTGGGCCCATTGCTCTTTTCTGTATTGTTAAGAGGAATGATATGGGTTTTAGGCTGTAATCACATAAAAGATCACCCATCTTTCTTTCTCTAGGCCACTGGTGGATTTGAACCACCAGTGAGTTCGATATATGCATAACTCGTTTTTAGTTTAAACTGACAGTTGGTTTTGTATATCTACCTCATTAACACGTTGCCACAAATGAAGGCAAAAAAATGTCTTTCTAAGCACGGTCGTCAATTTAAGTGTGCGGCAACATGTTAAAATAGTAAGCCATGGTGTGCTGATAGTTGATTATCTCACAGGAAGACTTTATTTATGAGTTAGAATGGTCACCTTATGAGCAAGAGCCTACGGTGATGAAGGAAGAAGTTCAAGCTACTTTGAAAGAAAGAGCAAAAAGTAAGGCCCTAGGAATAGGTGGTATACCAATTGAAGTATTTCCACTAACAGATGTTAGTGCTGGATGTGCTCACCAAGTTGTGCCAAAAATCTGGAAAACAACCACTTGGCCAACTGACTGGAAGAGATCTATATTTGTTCCCATTCCAAAGAAGGGTGACCCAACAGAGTGTGGAAACTACAGAACAATATCATTGATTTCACATGCAAGCAAGCTTCTACTGAAGATTATCCAAAAGTGACTGGACCAGCACATCAGCAGAGAACTGCCAGAAGTCCAGGCTGGGTTTAAAAGGGGTCGTGGTACTAGGGATATTGTTGCTAATGTTAGATGGATCGTAGCTGACAGCAGGGAATACCAGAAGAATGCCTATCTGTGTTTCATTGATTATGCAAAGCCATTTGACTGCATGGATCATAACAAACTGTGGCTGACTCTGAGAAGAATGGGAATCCCAGAACATTTGATCGTGCTAATGCAAAACCTATACTTGGACCAGGAGGCAGTAGTCAGAACAGAGCAGGGTAACACTGCATGGTTCAAAATTGGGAAGGGTGTACGCCAGGGTTGTGTCCTGTCTCCATACCTTTTCAACATATATGCAGAACAGATTAACCGGGAGGCTGGGCTCTATGAAGCGAAGTGTGGCATCAGGATTGGTGGAAGATCTATTGATAATCTGCGTTATGGAGATGACACAACTCTGCTTGCTGAAACTGAGGAGGACCTCATGCACTTGCTGCGGAGGATCAAGGAGTGCAGCCTTCATTATGGACTGAGGCTCAGTGTCAAGAAGACAAAGATTCTCACCACTGGACCAATTGGCAGCATCAGGATGGATGGCGAAGAGATTGAGATGTTCAGAGCTTTAGTTTGCTCGGCTCCACAGTCAACACTCTTGGCACCAGCACTCAGGAAATCAAAAAGCATATTGTGATTGGAAATTCTGCTGTTAGGGACCTCTCTAAAGTACTCAAGAGCAATGGTGTCTCTCTGGAGACTAAGATGCGCCTGATACAGGCCATGGTCTTTGCAATCACTTGTTATGCATCAGAAAGTTGGGCAGTGACTAGGGAGGACAGAAGGAGAATTGATGCCTTTGAGCTGTGGTGCTGGAAAAGATTATTGAATGTACCATGGACTGCCAAGAAAACAAACAGATTCATTCTGGAGAGGATTAAACCAAACAACTCCTTGGAGGCAAGGATTCTGGGGCTTCGTCTGACATACTTTGGGCATGTTGCCTGGAGGGACGGGTCCTTGGAGAGGGATGACATGCTTGGGAGGGTGGAGCGCCGGCGTAGGAGGGGAAGACCCTCTATGAGATGGATTGATTCGGTGACTGGGGTAATCGGGATGGGTGTGTCGGAGGCAGTGTGATTGGCACAGGATAGAGCAGGGTTTAGGGCTGTTATGCATAGGGTCGATATGAGTTGCAAACTACTCAGCAGCACATAACAACAACAACAACATGCTTGGACCAGGTGGCAGTCGTCAGAACTGGGCAAGGAAACACTGCATGATTCAAAACTAGGAAAGAAGTGTGTCAGGGATACAGCCTATCTCCATACCTTGTCAATCTATATGCAGAACAGATCATTCAAAAGGCTGGACTTTATGAAGAGGAATGTGGCATCAGAATTGGAAGAAAACTTATCAACAAACTGCGCTATGTAGATGATACAACCTTGCTTACCAAAAGTGAAGATGACCTGAAGCACTTGCTGCAGAAGGTCAAGGACTGTAATCTTCAATATAGATTGACATCAAGAAGACAAAGATTCTCATCACTTGGCCAGTTGGCAGCTCCATGATAGATGGGGAAGAAATTGAGGTTGTTAATAATTTAAGCTTGCTCAGCTCCACAGGCAACATTCTTGGCACCAGCATTCAGGAAATCAAAAGACAATTGTTGAAGTCCATTGTCAGAGACCTCTCTAGAGTGCTGAGAAACCATAATGTCAGAATGAAAGCTAAGGTACACCTGATCCAGGCCATGTTCTTTGCAATTACATGCTACACATCAGAGATCTGGACAAAGAATAGGAATGACAGAAGAACAATTTATGCCTTTGAGTTGTGGTGCTGGAGAAGAGCCTTGAATATACCATGGACTGCCAAGAAAGCAAATATAGTCTCAAGGAGTCTTTTTTCTCTACTGTTTCAGTTTTCCTGGTTTCTTTAACAAATAAGAATTTGAGTTCTGTTTCACTTTTTTTTTTCCATTCTGCATGACATTATTTATTCTGACCCTGGTCAGTGGTGCTCCCAGGCACCATCTAGTTCTTCTGGTCTCAGGATAGATGAAGTTGAGTCTCTATTTGATTATTTTTGAACGTTTTGGTCTTCTTACTGTTTTTATCTGGCAAGAAGAGACCCAGAGTTGCATATTAGATCACAAACTTTTAAGATTCCAGACACTACTCATTTCACTAGAATAGAGGTCATTATTTTTTTGAACTGTTAACACCAATTGACTGAATTGTTTCTTGAGTCTGATGATTCTTTACTATAGCTTGATATTCTACAGTTCCCTTGCTGTATCTCACATACTTTTGAAGGACATCATGCTTGGAAGGGTAGAGGAACAGAACAGAAGAGGAAGACACCAGATGAGATGGATTGACATGATAATTTAGGCGATGGGATTAGGCGTGTCAGAGTCAGTGAGACTGGCTCAGGAAAGGGCAGAGTTCAGAGCTGTTAAATATAGGGTAACTATGAGTTATAGGCAACTTGATAGCACACAACAACAACAACATCCCCAGACATAAAATTGGATGTTTTCAGTGTAAGAGAATATGTCTTTGGACATATACTAAATCTTGTTAAGATAGAGAATGATATGGTAAGAGGGGCATGTTAGGTCTCTGAACAGAAGCTAGTTCACAGAGCAGAACCCCATGAATAAAGGAGAGGCAATTCTCTCCTCCATCTCTCATACTACCATATTTTCTTCCAAATCTCCAGAGAGACATAAATATTAGAATGATTATCCACTGAAGAATAGGCAATACCCAGATCTTTGGGATTACCGAACCTTGGCTCAAAACTGATAAAAATGTCTAGGGCCTCAGAATGACGCATCAGTCAAAGTAAGAGCTGACAGTGGTCAGTTGTAGAATGGATTCTTACTACTTACCAGTCTGATGCCATGTGTCAGCAGGCCCACTATGGATCAGACTTGGTATATGTCTCCAGTTCCTGGGTGTTTGATTGGAACAGAACATGCTAGACAGGAAATCCTTGTTGATTTCTCTGAGTCATGGAGTAAAAGCAATTTGGTTGAAAGGGCTAAGTGGAATTTTCGTTCCCTACTAAGGTAGTATAGCACTTGTCTGTCAGTTTGCTGTACTAAGGCAACTTGTGGGTTGCAGTGATGCTGAAAGCTGGGCCACCAGTGTCAAATGCCACCGGGGTCACACATTGTGGTCAGATAATGGTAGAGCTCTCAGATAAATACAGGCTAGGAAACAGGATTAGCCATCTACTTCTTAAATAGCAGCCTCTGAAAACTCTATGAACAGTAGAGAAACATGGATAGTTATAGTATTAGAGGTAGAGCCCAGACTGGAAGTCAATCAAAATGAAGAAAAATAGCTACAAATATCCTTTAATAATTGGAACATGTAATGTGTGAAACGTAAATGTTGGTAAACTAGAAGTCATGAAAAATGGAATGGAATGCATGAATATCTACATTCTAGGCTTTAGTGAGATGAGATGGACTAGCTAAGGCCACTTTGACCCAGGCAATCATATGATGTACTTTGCTTGAAATGAAAAATAGAAGAAGAATGGTTAATTAAAAAGACAATTTCAAGTTCTATCCCAAAAGTACAATGTTGTGGTGATAGGATATTATACATATGCAAACAAGGAAGGACTGTTAATACAACTATTATTCAAATATATGCTCCTACTTCTAAAACCATTTTGGCTTTTTCTTTCTACTTTGCAATGACCTTTTGCTCTCTTTATGGATGATAATCTTTATTTCATTCCATAGGTCCTCTGGTCTTCTATCATTGGTGACCAATGATTCAAACCTGTTTTTAAGATAAATTGTTGAATTCATAGAATTAGATAGAATTCAAAGAAATAGACTCTAAGCCATGTTTTGCTTCTTGTAGATTGTTTTCATTTTCTTCAGCTTTAATTTTAACTTGCACAAGAGTAATTGATAATCTTTTCCACAGTCAGCACCTGGTGTAGTTTGATGTAGTAGTAGAATTGGAAGAAGACTTATCAACAACCTGTACTATGCAGATGGCACAACCTTGCTTGCTCAAAATGAAGGGGACCTGAATTGCTTGTTGCAGAATATCAAGAAGAAAAAGGTCCTTATCAATGGCCCAGTGGGCAACATCCTGATAGAGAAAAGATTGAAACGGTTAATAATTCCATATTGTTTGGATCCACAATCAACATTATTGGCACCCTTGTTCAGAAGATAAAGAACAGCATTGCTTTGGGTAACTCTTCAGTTAGAGATCTCTGAAAAATACTGAAGAGAAGTGATGTTAATTTGAAGACTAAGGGTTGCCTGATTTAGGGAATAGTCTTTTCAGTTACTTGCTATGCCTCTGAGAGCTGGATAATGAATAAAAGTAACAGAATTGACGCCTGTGAGTTGTGGTGTTGGAGAAGAGTACTGAATATCCCCTGGATTGCCAAAAGAATAAATATGCATGTCTTAGAAAAGGTGCAACCAGAGTACTCCTTAGAGGCAAGAATTACAAAGCTTCATCCCTCATACATTGGACATGTTACTAGAAGAAACTATTCCTTAGAAAGGATATCATCACTTTGAAGGGTGGAGGGTTAGTGAAAGAGAAGAAAACACCCATAAAGATGGACTGACACAGTTACTGAAGCAGTGGGCTCAAGTGTATCAGAGATAGTGTAGGACAGGATTCAGGTCTGTTGTTCATAAGGTTACTAGTAGTTATATTCGATGGCACCTAATAACTACAATGACAACTAAAGCAAGGAAGAGAAAATTGAAAAAAAGCAATCAAGATGTATTATTGATAACTGGTGACAGGAATGCAAAAGTTGGAAACAATGAAGAAGAAATGGCAATTAGAAAGTGTTAACTTGATTACAGAAGTAAGGCAGGAAATAGAATGATTGAGTTTTGTATATTCAGTGATTTAGTCATCACAAATATATTTTTCTAAAAAAACACAAATGGTAACTTTGTACATGGATGTCAACTGATGGGCCGAATAGGAATCAGATTGACTACTTGCGGAAGGAATAGTTGGGGAAGCTCAATATCAGCAGTCAAAACTAGACCAAGGGCAGACTGAGGAACATACAATCAATTACTCATGTGCAATTTCAAGTTGACTGAAGAAAGTGAACCAAGTCCACAAGAACAAAATGATGATCATGATCTGGAGTCTATCCTGCCTGAATTTCAGAATCATCTTGAAAGGAAGTTTGAAGCATTGAACTTTGATTATTGAATAATTGTAGAACAGATGAATTGTGGGACAATATCAAGGATGTCATCCATGAAGAGAGCACAAGGTATTACAAAGACAGAAGGGACGGGGGGCAAGGCACTGAAATGGATGTCAAGAAAGACTGTGAAAATTACACTAAAACATTGAGAACCCAAAACAAAGGGAACAGATCTTGAAGGGAAAAGCTGACTCAAGAAGACAAATCAAAGTATTATCATGGCATGTGTAGAAAACTGTAATTGGAGAATTAAAAGAGAAGAAATTGCTAAGCATTTCTCAAGCTGAGAGAACTGAAAAATGTATTTTAAGCCTAAAGTCCCAGTACTGAAGGATACTATGGGGAATGTGTTAAATGATCCAGGAAGCATCCAAAGAAGATGGAAGGAATACACAAATTCATTGTACCAAAACCAATTGACTGATACTGAAAAATTTCAGGAAGAAGTACCATATGAACAAGAGCAAATGGTAATGCAAGAAGAAGCTGAAGCTGCACTGAAGTCATTGCAAAAGAATAAGGTCCAAAGAGTTGAAGATTATGATGCATGTCCATAGTAATGTTAGAGGCAGTTTTTCCTGTTTGTTTTCTACCTTTATAAAAAAATTCCTTTTCAATACTCGGGGGAAAAATTAAGGCATATATTTAAGTTACTTCTTTAAAAACAATATATGTCTTAAAATTAGTAGATTAAGTTTAGTTAAGCAAGCAATGGAAGCCAGACATGATACTATTAAAGACTTCCCATGAGTTCTGTTTTAAATTGCTTCACAGAGGTAATCAGTTTATTGATCTCTAACAAGACAAAAGAAAGCCTTCATTTGTTCATGAACATATTATTTCCATCCTTAATAAATACTAATCCAGCATAAAATAAAAATTTTATTTAAAAAATTAAATATTAATCCAAAAGTGATTCCTTGATACTGAACAGGTATACAATGTACAACTGAATATGTTTTATTTTCACATCCGCATTATCTTTTTTTCATGTAGTGCAGAACTTGTCAAAAACACATGAATGGCATGATAAATGTAATAGAGGATAAATAAGGAAAGAAAATCAGAATAATGGCATGATCTGAACACACTTCATAGCTCTAGGAAATGGGATGAAACAATAGTGTAAAAGCATCAGGCAACAAAATGAGATGGTGGACCAGTGGACAAGCGGTGCTAATAAATAGTAGTCAGAACAGAACATCTCTGTGTGACTGGGCGAGAGAAGTAGTGGAGATTATTATAGTACATCTGAGATTAAATAAGACACACACACACACACACACACCCCATCACCAGGATGTACAAGGTAAAGAGCAAAGAAATTAAAAAAAAATAAAAATGTTTTTCTATACTCAAATATAAGCAGATTCCCATATACACACCTTCTCTATGTAGTGGCTAAATAACTGTTTCACAAATATACATTGACATCTTAGTTGTTCATGCTAAGTTCCTTGCAATCTGACCCTATTTAATCTACTCCTTCCCCTCTGCCATTTATATAAACAGACCTGACAGGTTCAAACACGTGATCTCATCAAATATCAATGTAAAATACATATGGTCTCTTGTTGTTCTTGTTGTTATGTGCCGTCGAGTCGCCTGCGACTCATAGCGACCCCTATGTACAACAGCCCTAAACTCCACTCTGTCCTGTGCCAATCGCACTGTCTCTGACACTCCCATCCCAATTATCCC
>NW_006399854.1:6615079-6645051 GCF_000299155.1 Elephantulus edwardii | reverse complement strand
CTCCAGCTCCATTTCTGTCACCGAGTCCATGTTTTCCAACTACTGAATCTTCCTCTTTGTTCCCGACTTTTGCATTCCAGTCACCCATTAGTATGTGAAAAAAAGAAGTTTTAAAAGTGGCAATTCAGATGTTAAAAATCTACATCCATCAATCTTTGATCACCATCTTTATTTTGCTAAAAGATGTATATTTTATTGTATTTTATTTTTGTGACATATCTGTAACAGTAAACTGCTATTATAAGTTAAAATAGTGTTCTATTGGCAGTCCTTGAGATATCCTCCAAACACTCCTTTCAATCTTTCAAGCTCTTAGCTCTTTATGTAACAGAAAGAACTCTCCACATCTCATGTGCTGGGTCTCTAAGAACAAATTTTTATTTGTAGTGTTATTATAAAAGTTTCTCATTTAGATATTCCCAAGAGGACTATGATTGAGGCTGGATAACTTTCGGGATTTATAGTTTTATTCAACCAATGAACTCCTTACCCAAAACCTTCTCAATATTCATTGTTAACATGAAAAATAGCAATGTTCACTAGTTATCCCTTGCATTTCCCAGCACAGTGACAAATTTATTTTTCAAATGATATAAATATTAATTTAGCACTGTCCTTAAAACTTCTCCTTTGAGAACTCCTAAATGCTCTGACACACACACACAGACTCACAAACCAAAACCATCACATAAATATTCTATAGTTTTATCAATTTGAATCGAGGTGCTTAGCTTGAAAGCCAAATGGCAGTTTCAAGGAAATTTAGTGAATATTTGCAATCAGGCTGAATTTTTTTTTTCATAGCACGGTCAGTTTATAATCTTGATGTGTATCACATGAGTTTGACTGAATTCTCAAAAAGTTTTTGAACTCAGAAGAGAGTGAAAAATTTTAATTTAGTTAATAAATACCATATTTTATTGCTTTTGAATATGGCATTGCATTGGAAGGAATGTCTGCAGTAGAGGAAATGTTTGCTATTGACATTGCTAATTTGAAAATAATAGTGATGACCTCAATATCTAAATTTCCCCTTATTACTTGTTTACAGTTAAAGTAAGCACACATATATTTCATTTCTTGAACCTTTCTACCACTTTTTGCTTAAATCCACAACACCCTCCTCTCTCTTTTCTAACAATTGAAGTCCTTAAAGATCCAGCTAAATTAGCAATATCACTAAAAGTGCTTCTAGATCCTCTCTTTCATCTTTCCCTCTTCTGTAACACCAAATTGGTTTTTTTGTGAATTTAAAAATTTTTTTCTTTTATATTAATTTGTTTACAAAGTTTACATACACTGTGTTTCACAATATTCTTTATTCACATTTTGTGTTTTACATTTCCATTCATTATGTTTTATAAATTTAATCACCATTGTACTATACTCACCATTACCTGCTCTTTTCAGGTCCCCAGCAGATCTTTTCCATTTTCTTTACTCCCTCCCTCCACCTGCCAAATTGTGCAGCCTTTTGATTTTTCTCCTACCCATCCTCACCCCTCTGCTCCCACCCATTATTTCCTTGTGTTTCCATACATGTTTTGGTAGTTATCCTTCTATTTTTACAATAATGCTCTTATTTGTCCTTATCAGAGAATGTTAGTTCAGTCAGCATAATGTTCTCCATTCTCTCCCAAGTTATGTAGTAATTTCAAAATCATTGCTCCTGTGTGCTGCATATTATTCCATCAGGTGAATGTACCATAATTTCTCAAACCATTCACTTTTGGTTGGACATATGGGCCGTTTCCATCTTCTTGTAATGGTGAATAATGCTGCTATGAACATTGGTGTACAAATCTCCATTTGTGTCTTAGTTCTAATTCCCTAGGAGTATATTCCTAGTAGTAGAATAGATGGGTCATAAGGAGTTTCTATATTCAGCTTTTAAAGGAAATTCCAACTGCCTTCCAGAATGTTTGCCCCATTTCACAATCCCATCACCAGTGTATGAAAAGTTTCCACCTCTCCACCTCCTCGCCAGCATTTATTGCTTGCTTCCCTGCTGATCTTGGTCACTGCCACTGGGATGAGGTAGTATCTCTTTGTGGTTTTGATTTGCATCTCTCTTATTATCTATTTAAAATATGTCTCCCCTCACCTGGTGCCTGGTGGTTTTGAACATTTCTTCATGTATGTATTGGCCATCCAAATGATTTTCTCTGCGAAAAGTCTTTCCATGTCTTTTGCCCATTTTGTAATTGGTTTAGCAGTCTTTTCCTTCTGGATGTCCATGAATAGTCTATAAATTTTGTTTTGTGCATTCTTTTTATTAAGGGTTCATTCAAAGTCTAATTTGTACTGTGAGGTTCCAAAAGTCTGTGTTTAATTAGATTGTAAAGTACCTTGAGAGAAACTATTTTATTCAGTGTTGCATCTTCAGCAGACATAGTACCTGTTTCTTAATCACTCACTTAGACATTGCTGTCAAGTCAGAACTGACTCATAACTGACTCTTCTTTTGACTTCCAAGGCTGTCAATCACACAGAATTAAATTGTCCATCATTCTCCCTGGTGAATTCAAACTTCCAGAGAAACGTCACCAGTAGGTTAGCAGCATACCTCCTTAGAGACTATCCACTTGTTTTTGTTGTCATTGTGTATTGTCGAGTCCGAACTGACCCATTGCTGACCCTCCAGTGGCTTTTCAGATGCAGTTAAACACATAAGAAGAGATTGCCCATCCTTTTTCTGTGAGAAGCAGCGGGTGGATTCAGACTGCCTACCTTCAAGATTTTAGTTTAGCTTCTTACCACTAGGCCACCCGCGTTCCCTTATTTGATACTATTGTTCTTATGTATCATCAAATTGGAACCTGACTTATAACTGATCCTCCAGTGGATTTTCAGAGGTATTTAGTCACCCAGGAGGAAAGTGCCTATCTTTTCCCCACAGAACAACTGGTGGATTTTAACTTGTTTCTTTGGTTTGGCTGCCCAGCTCCTTATAACTGATACAGATTGGTGTTATTATGTGCCATTAAGTCAACGGTGACTCATAGCAACCCTAAGCACGGTAGCTCTAAATCCTGCCCTATCCCAAGCCAGTCTCATTGTCTCCAATACAACAACGCCCATCATCCCAGTTGCTGTGTCTTTCCATCTTTCCAGGGTCTTCCTCTCCTGCACTGTCCCTACACCTATACAAGCATTCTCCAAGGACTGGTGCCTCCTAGCAACATACACAAAGTGTGTGAGACTGAGCTTCGAAATTCTTTCCCCCAAGACGCAACTTGGTTTCACCCTTTTCAGGACAGACTTGTTTGTTCCCTTGGTGGTCTATGTTTAATACTAGAGTGCAAAAACATCAATTCTTCTGTCATTGTGCAGCTCTCTGATACATAGCAAGTAACTTTGGAGTGTACCTTAGTCTCTAAATTAATACTGCTTTTCTTTAGTGGTCTGGAGAGATCCCTGACCACAGACTTTCCTAATGCAAATCATCTTTTGATTTCCTGACTGCTGATGCCAAGAATGTTGATTGTGGAATTGAGCAAGCTGAAATTGTTAACAATCTCAGTCTCCTCTCCATCCACCATACTTCATATAGGCCCAGTGGTAAGGATCTTTGTTTCCTGGATGTTGCTCTTCAATCCACTTTGAAGACTCCAGTCCTTGACCTTCAGCAGCAAATGCTTTAGACAAGCAAGGCTATGCCATCTACACGATGCAGGTTGTTGATGAGTCTTCCTCCAACCCTGATACCATATTCCTCCTCATAAAGTTCATCATCCTGAGTGATCTGTGCATATCGATTGAAAAGGTATGGGTCAAATACCCTAAATATGATTGTAGGATTTGATACCCTTAGAGAAATAAATGTAAACTGTACATTGAGTATGAAATAATTTTTTCAGGAATATATTAGCATATTATTATAAGCAGACAAAATAATTAAAGGGACTATGTTATTGCATTGCTAGATTCTGTCAAATCAGTTCCAATGTATTGCAGTCCTATGTATAATAGAGTGATATCCTATCCGTTTCTTACCATTCCTTTCAATCTCATTTGCCTAAGTCAACTGTTGCAACCACTGTTTCAAACCATCTTGTTAAGGGTTTTCCTTTACCAAGCTCATGATCCATTTTTAGGTACTGACATTTCCTGACAATATGCTTAAATTGTGTGAAATCAAATTTTATCATGTTGCTTCTAAGGAGCATTTTGCCTACATTTCCTGTAGGATAGGCTTATTTGTACTTTTTGCTAATTCATGGACTATAAGCAGGTTTTGCCAATACCACCATTGAAAAGAATCAATTCTCCTTTTGTCTTCCTTATTCATTGTCCAATTTTCATAGGCATTACAGGATTAAATCTACGATGGTGCACCTTGTCCTTCAAAGTGACATTGTTACTTGTTAGCATTGGAAAGAGGTCTCTGGTAGTTGATTTGACCGGTATAATATGCCCTTTGTTATTTTTCTAATACTTTGATAGATGTTAATTGTAGATCCAAGTAAAATGAAATATTTGACAACTTCCATCTTTTCTTCCTTTATCATGATGTTGTTTACTGATCAAGTCGTAAAGAATTTAGCCTTCATATAATTCATAAAGTAGGCTATCGTTTTTGAGCTTTTCCAGGAAATGTTTCAAATTGCCTTTGTTTTCTGCAAGGAAGGAAAATGTCATCAGCATATTACAGGCTGTTTGTGCATTCATTTCTGGTGATGCCATGTTCTTCTTCATATAGTTTGGCTTCTCAGATTATTTGTTTAATATAAAGATTGAATAGATATGGTGAAAGGGGTGCATATCTTTCACAACTTTTAAATACACAAGTTCTATATGAGTATATTAAGTGTTGTGAAATTCCTGGGTTGTTGTTTGGGGTTTTTTTTGGTTGGTTTTTTTTTTTTTGCAATGCTATTCAGAATTTGTTATCATTTTCACAGTGGAATAACTCTGCAAAGTCAGTAAAACACAAATATCTTCCTGATATTCACTCCTTCATCTAAGATACATCCCTCACTCCACGTCACCTTCTGTTCTTCCCTTTGGGTTTTCTGACATCAAGTCTTTTCACATTTCATTATAAAACCTTGCTCTGTCTGTTCAAATTGCCGTTTGAAATCTTCTGTTCACCTCTTCATCATTGCTTCTTTTTATTATTCTTTTATTTTTACATTTGCTGTTCTAGTCCAGGTGTATGAAATCCTTCTGACAACAGTCTTTGGTAGTAGTTTTCTATCCTATATTTTTAATGACCTTTTGCTTTCTTCATATATCATGTCCTTGAAAGAAATATTATGACATTTTTCTCTCTACTTTTATGAGATGATGCATTTCCACGCAATAATACTAAGTTTCACTCAGTCATAATTAGCTCTTTGTGGCACCAAGATAGCATAAATGTCCTGAGTGCTTTCAAGTATTTTGCTTTATATGTCAGTATGTTCAATAACTCTTAGCAAGTAATACCTTTCAATAAGAAACATTTAATTTTGCACCTCCTGCTTATTTTATCTTCAGGTAGTGTTTGACAAAGACTCCTTTCCCCCTTTTAAAATACTATTTTTAGGAAGTTTGACTTCTGAGCAATTAAGACTGTTATCTTTTATTACTTAGCTCCTAACATGCAGAATCACTTTCATTCCATAAAATGCTGAATAAATTTACTTAATAATAGCTCATATCTATATAACACTGTAGAGATTATAAAGCACTTTTCTATAATCTAAATTGATCGTCAGCCTAGCATTAGAAGGAGGGGTAGAATGAATTTTTTTTTTCTCCTTATTTTATCAGATAAATAAACAGATTTAGAAGTTTCTAAAGGCCACTTTAGAAGGTCACTTTAAAGGTCACAGTTTAGAAGGCCACTTTTACTAGGTCACCTACACCTCATAAATGATTGAATAGGGTAGAAAATGTATTCTGACTCTACTGACAGTATTTATTTTACTATTTTGTGCAGACTCAATGTTATAAAAAGATCATCTAAAAGTGGTTAGACTTTGGGCATGTTATCAAGTAAAAGCTAACCACTGGAGAAGGCCGTCGTATTTGGAAATTTAGAGGGTTATTGAAAGAGCGAAAACACTCAATAGCATGACTGCAACATTAGGCTCAAGCATGGTAGAGAGTGCAAGGATGGCATAAGATCAGACGTTGTCTCGCTCTATTATTCATAGGATTGCTGTGAGTTAGAACCACGTTGACTACGCCTAACTTTACAAGGAGGATCTTGAATAATAAAGCCTTGATGCTATCTTACCTATCTTTTATCTCTTCATTTTAATTCTTATTGACCAAATCAGGAGAACAGGAGACATATTACATTGTGAAAGTATGCAGTCAGGAACCTCTTCAAATTACTGAGGAGCAGTGATGTCAGTATGAGTACTAAAGTGGGCTTGATTCAGGCAATGGTCTTTTCAAACACTTGCTAGGCATCTGAGAGTTAGAACAATGAAGAAAGATGACAGAAAAATTGATGACTTTGAGTTGTGGTGTTGGAGAATACTGAATATCTCATGGACTGAAAAAAAGAACAATTATCTCCTGGAGAAAGTACATCTAGAGTGCTCCTTATAGGCAAAGATGACAAAGTTTAATCTCATACATTGACCAAATCAAACTGTTATCAAGACAGCAAGTAAGCACCATATAGTTCTGGTTCTTGCTATGTGCCTGTGTAACAATACTTTCTTCTAAAATCTGAAAAAGGAGGTCAATCTCCCGACACCCCCACACACACATGGTTTATATGTAAAGAAATGCAGATGGTTCTAATTTACTCTTTGAATTCAATTAAAAATGCACATTACAGTGAAACTAAAGCAACGTAAAAATTCACATAAAATATGTCAGGCTTTACAAAAGAATTGTCAGTTAGTAAAATGAAATAAAAATAATACTTGATTGCACTCATGCAAAACCTATACCTAGTTCAGGAAGGTGTTATCCGAACAGAGTAAGGGAACACTGCTGGGTTCAAAATCAAGAAAAGAATGTGTTACTTTCTTCACACCATATGTCCTTTCTCCATACCTTTCCAATTTATATATGGAACAGATCATTTGGGATCTGCAGAAGAATGTGGCATCAAGATTTGGAAGAATATTCAACATCTTGCATTATGCAGATGACATCAAAATCTTGCTCACCCAAAATGAGGAGGACTTGAAGTATTTGCTTCAGAAGGTCAATGACTACAGCCTTAAATATCAACATCAATTAAAAAAAAAGAATGAAAGAAAAATCCTTACCATCATGCCTATAGGTGGGGTCATGATAGATGGAGAAAAGATTGAAATTGTTAACAATTTCATTTTGCTTCTATCCACAGACAACACTCTTAGTGCCAGCAGTCAGGAAAACAAAAGGTGAGTTACATTGGGAAAATTTGCTGTCAAGGACAGCTGAGACAGGACAACAGGCATAAATTAGGATGGCCCTTCATGAAGTGAGATATATGGACAGTACATATATTGAACTGTCTACTTAACATCTAGGGAGCTCTGATGACTTAGTGTTTAGGAGTTACTCTA
Source organism: Elephantulus edwardii (assembly GCF_000299155.1). Classification (NCBI taxonomy): domain Eukaryota; kingdom Metazoa; phylum Chordata; class Mammalia; order Macroscelidea; family Macroscelididae; genus Elephantulus; species Elephantulus edwardii. The sequence continues at coordinate 6,637,549 of NW_006399854.1, read as the reverse complement.
CCAACCATGGCTCAAAACCCCCTCTACTTCACAGGAGAAAGATGTGCAGTCTCCTCCCACATGATTTACTATCTCTGAAAACTCATTGGAAAATCAATTATGAGTCATTTTCGACTCAATGATACAACATCAACTACTTAACTTCTGCACATAAGATTGCTGTAGTTGTGTGCTACAGAATTTATTTCGACTCATAGCAACCATATAGGACAAAGTTAGAAATTCCCTGTACCTGGAATCTTTATGGGAATAGCTTGTTAAGACTTTTTTTCATATAGAGCCAATTGGTAGCTTAAAACCACTGACTTTTCAGTTAGCAATCAAGGATATAACCCTTTTGACAACCAGTATTTCTTCCATATAGAATGTCTTTTAGTATCGTAACCTTAACATGCTTCCAAACAAAAGTGACTTTCAGACTTTTGAGATCTGAATGAGAAGAATGCATCATAGTTGGAGATCCTAGATATTTACCTGGATGCAGTGTCTGGATGAGACGCCTCTTGTTTACATCATATGCAAGGTTGGGGAAAAATAGTAAGACATACATAAACCTCTGTGGCTCACTCTAATTCAAACTCTTTGCTGTTGAATCAGAACCAACTCATACCCAACCCTTCATTAAGTTTCCACGGTTGTAAATTACATATGAAGAGATTGTCCATCAGAGTCACTGGTGGATTTGAACCATCAGACATGCAGAAATTTTGGGTTAGCAGCACAGCTCTCTATGGAGTATGCTACCATAGTTCCCTAATATCTGTTGCAGAAATTACTAACTGAGTATGAGACTTTCGTCCTTTTCTTAGCACAGGGCTGTATGACGTGTCTATATTTCTTAGAGGCAGAGTCGCCATGTGACTGAAGGCATGAGAAAAAACTATGTGTATCATATCTGCCTATCCCCAGTAAAATTTTTCAGCATAACATATTCTTCCTGCCACTTTAAGGTGAAAGATTAATGAAATTTACAAACTAAAGAGCCAAAAGATGGAAGGAACCTAGTTTTCCGAATCACCTGGTAGAAGACTGCTCACCAGTATTTCTTTTGGATTGTTACATAAATGTTAATGTAATTTCATTAAGACACTAAAATTTTGAAGTTTTCTGAATTTGCTGGTATTGTGTTGGTATTGTTGTGGGCCTGTTGAGTCAACCATGACTCATAGAGACTGTATGAACAATGGCTTTGAATCTTGCCCTATGCTGAGCCAGCCACATCATCTCTGCTACACTTGACCCATTGCCACAGCCAGGTGTGAATTCATCTCATCCAAGGTCTTATTCTCTTGTTCTGACAATATACACTTTCAAGCATGATGTCCTTCTCCAAGGACTGGTTCTTCCTGCCAACATGCCCAAAGTGTATGAGATGGCACTTCAAAAATCCTTGCTTCACCCTCTCCAGGACAGACCAGTTTGTTCTCTTGGCAGTCCATAGTATGATTAGTACCCTTCTCCAGCACCATTGCTCAAAGACATCAATTATTCTTTCATCATCCTTAGTCATTGTCTGACTCTCAGATGCATAGCAAAGGCTAAGAAGGCCATAGCCTTGATAAGGCACACCTTATTTTCAAGACTGATACTGTTACTCTTTAGCACTCTGGAGATGTCCTTGAAAACAGATTTCCCTAGTGGAATTTGTCTTTTGATTTCTTGACTGCTTGTACCAAAATTCTTGATTATGGATCTGAGCAAGACGATATTGTTAACAACTTCAGTCTTTTCTTCATCTATCATGATACTGCCTAAGATCCAGTGGTGAGGGTCTTTGTTTTCTTGATGTTGAGATGCCATCCATATTGAAGGCTACAGTTCTTGATCTTCTGCAGCAAAGTTCTCAAGTTATCCTCAATTTTGGCAAGCAAGGTTGTATTATCTTCTAATTGTTGATGAATCTTTCTTCAATCCTGATGCCACATTCTTCTACATGAAGTCCATCCTTCTGAATAAACTGTTCCACAAATATATCGAAAACATATGGAGAAAGAATGTAGCTTTGATTTTCAATCAAGCAGTATCCCCTTGTTCTGTTTGGACAACAGCTTCCTGGACTAGTTATAGGTTTTGCATGAGCATGAGCAAATGTTCTAGGATTCCCATTCTCAATGTTAGCCACAATTTGTTGTGATTCTTATAATCAAATGCTTTGCGTAGTTTATAAACACCCTTTTGACATTCTCTACTTCCAGCCAAGACCTGTCTGACATCATCATTGATAACCTTAGTGTCAGTCATGGCCTCTTCTAAACCCATGTCATATTTCTGATAGTTCTCTAACAATGTACTGTTCTGGTCATTTTTGGAGTAGAACTACCCAAATTGTTTTCTAGGCTGAAATCTTTAAAGAAGCAGATTATTATATTTTCCTCGCACAGAGTAGCTCATCATTTTGAATTGTTAACCTTTTTCTTAGTAACTCATTTCTTGATCACTGCACTCCCAGAACAAATTATAACAGGATATGAAAATGTGTCATTCTTCTGGTTACTGTTGTTGTTTGGAAAGAACAAGTTGTAAGATACTCTAGTATGTAGAGTCAGGAAAAGGAGCAAGAACCAGACAAGACAACTGAAGTTGACCACTGAATAAGAACAGAAGTGAATCAGAGAAGTGAGGTTATGTAGCCAGAGAGAAATAAGACTTCATGACTGCTCTCATGGGATTTTCTTTTGAGGAAGAATGAGGATTATCAGTTAAATTAAAAATTACACTGCCAGATTACCCCCCATGAACTTTTGACTCCAAGAATAAAGAACTCAAGATTCCTTAGGGAAACAATTAATGGATTCCCAGATTTGTGGGAATAGATACTATCATAAGAATACTACCACAATATAATGAGATAATTCAGTGTATTATAATTAATGAAATATTTCTAGAAACAATTATTATGTACAGGGAGCTCTGGTTGCCTATCAAGTAGGGAGTTATGTGGCCAATCCAAAATAAGGCAGTTTGAATCTGAAAGCTGCTCCATACAATTTATAGCCTCTGAAAACTCGAGAGACAGTCACTATGAGTTAGTTCAAATTCCTTAATAATAAACTGAGTGGATTATGGGCAAGATCTTGAATAATTCAGGAAACATTAAAAAAAATGATGGAAGGAATATACCCAGTAACAATACCAAAAAGTGTTGTTCTATAATGAAACATTCCAGAAAGTGCCATATAAACAAGAGTCATTGATAATAAAGATAGAGGTTAAAGCTGCTATGAAGGCATTGCCAAAAAAATAAGGCTCCAGCAATTGACAGGATGCCAATTGACATGTTTCAACTAATAGGTGCAAACCTGGATGGATTTCCCAGTCTATACCAGAAAATTTGGAGATAGATGTCTGTCCAATTGACTGGAAATATTCGACATTTGTTCCCATTCCCAATAAAGATCATTCAACAGAGTGTGGAATTTATTCAGCAATATCATTAATATCACACACAAGGAAAGTATTGTTGAAAACTGTCCAAAAATAGCTAGAACAGTACATTAACAGAAAAGTTACAAAAGTGGAGTAGGTTTTAGAAGAGGCTGTACTGCTGATGTCAGATAGCCTGAAAGCAAACAAGACCAGAAGAATGTCTATCTGTGTTCTATTGATTATTCAAAGGCATTTGATTCTGTGTGTCACATCAAACTATGACTAACATTGAGAGGAATAGGAATCTAAGCACACTTAATTGCACTTGTAAAAAATCTGCACCTAGGCCAAAACGTTGTTATGTGAATGATCAAAGGAGAATTGCATCATTTAAAACCAGGAGAGATTTTCACCATGGATGTTTTCTTTCCCCATAACTATTCAATTCATGAACCTGGACTCTATGAAGAGTAATATAGCATCAAGAGAAAAGGAAACGCCTCAACAACCTTTGTTATTCAAATGACACATTTTTGCTTGTTGAACTCAAAGAGCACTTGAACTACTTGCTGCAGATATTAAAGACTGAAGCCTTCAATATGGATTACATCTCAACATCAAGAAGACCAAAATTCTCATTATTAGGCCTATAAGCAACATCATGCTAGATGGAGAAAGGACTGATTTGTCCATGATTTCTTCTTGCTTGGATCAACAGTCAATAACTTTGGTACCAGAAGTAAGGAGGTCATGATAAGTATTGCATTGGGCAACTCTTCTGTCAGGGGCTATTCCAAAATATGGAAGCTTAATGATGTCAGTCTCAAGACTAAGGTGATCCGGACTAAATGATCCAGCCCAGGATCATTTTCATTACTTGATATGCATCTGTGAGCTGAACAATTAATAAGGATGCTAGAAAAAAAATTGGTGTCTTTGAGTTATAGTGTTGAAGAAGAGTATAGAATGTACCATGGACTGCCGAAAGAACAAACAGCTATGTCTTAGAGAAGTACATCCAAAATGCTCCTTGGAGGCAAAGATGGTTAAGCTTATCTCTTGAGCATAAAGCCTGGAGAAGCTATTCCTTGGAAAGGGACATCATGCTGGGAAATGTATGGGGTCAGCAAAGGAGAAGAAGACCCTCAATGAGATGGACAGACACTGATTGCAACAGTGGGCTTTAGTTTGTCAGAGTTGATGAGAATGGCACAGGATAGGGCAGGACTCAGGTCTGGTATTTGTAGGATTGCTACGAATCATACTCAGTGAGACGGCACCTAAGAACAACAGAAAAACAATAACCATAACATGCAGGATGAGATACTGTAAGTGAAGATATAATATATTCTAGCCTACTAACTGAGGCAGTCAGGGTATGTGTGTCAGAGTCAGTGAGACTAGCTCTGTATGGGGTAGACTTCAGAGCTGTTGTACATAGGGTCACTATGAGTCACAGGTGGCACATAACAACAAGAAGAAACAGTAAGAAGATGTACTTCCAACCCAAAGCAGCAGGTTTGACTCCACCAAGTGTTTTATGGGGAAAAAAAGATGTGTAATCTCCTTCTCTGTGTAATTTTTCTTTCCTTGTTTTTTAATTTTATTTTATTTACAAAGTTTGAAAATGTTTTTCACACTGGATTTTCCCATTTCCTTCACCCCACCCCTACCCATTAAATTGTGTGACCTTATGTTTAACCACCCCACCCCCCATCCTCACTTCTCTGCATCCACCCTTCCCCCTCCCTTGGATCCTCATACTTATTCAACAATAATGGTTTTTTTATAGTATTTGTCCTTTGGAACTGACTTAGATCACTCAGCATAATGTTCTCCAGTTCCTCCCAATTTAGGTAGTAATTTACAAAATCATTGTTTCTGTGTGCTGAGTAGTATTCCATTGAGTGTATGTTCCATAATTTCTCAATCCATTTGATTGTTCTTGGACATCTGGGCTATTCCCATGTTCCTGCAATGGTGAGTAACACTGCTATAAACATTGGTGTATAGGTCTCCATTTGGGCCTCAATTCACATTTTCTCAGATTATATTCTAAGCAGTGGAATATGTTCACCTTTTTTAGTAAGTACCAAAGTGTCTTCCAGAGTAGTTGTTGTTAGGTGTTGTTGAATTGCCTGAGACTCATAGCAACCCTATATACAGTGGCTCTAAATCTTGCCCGTCCTTAGCCAGTCTCACTAATTTTGACACACCATCCCTCATAGTCCCAGTTACTGTATTAATCCATCTCATCCAGGATCTTCTTCTGCACTGTCCTTCCACTCTTCCCAGCTTGATGTCCTTCTCCAGGGACTGGTCTCTCCTGGCTACATGGTCAAAGTGTGTGAGACAGAGCTTCAAAATCCTAGCCTCTATGGAGAAACTTGATTTCACCCTCTCTAAGACAGACCTATTTGTTTTCTTGGCAATCCATGGTATGTTCAAGACTCTTCTCCAGCACTACAATTCGAAGGCATTGATTCTTCTTCTCTTATCCTTAGTCATTTTCCAGCTCTCTGATGCATAGCAAGAAGACCAATTGTGAAGACCATAGCCTGGATTAGGCACACCTTAGTCTCTAAATGGACATCCTTGCTTTTCAGCACTCTGGAGAGGTCCCGGACAGCAGATTTCCCAGTGCAATTTGTCTTTTGATTTCCTATCTGCTGTTGTTAAGAGTGTTGATTGTCAAGCTGAGCAAAATGTAATCTCAATCCCTTCACCATCTCTCATGGTGCTGTCAATTGACCCAGTGGTGAGAATCTTTGTCTTCTTGATGTTGAGCTTCAATCCATATTGAATACTACAGCCCTTCACCTTCTGCACTAAGTGCTTCAGATCTTCTTCAGTTTCAGCAAGCAAGATTGTGTCATCTGTGTAATGTGGGTTGTTGATGAGTCTTCTTCCAATTCCTTCTTGATGTCACATTCCTCCTCATAAAGCCCTACTTCCCGAATGATCTGTTCAGCATATAGATTGAAAAGGTATGGAGGAAGAATTCATTCCTGACACACTCCTTACAATACCAACAACAAAGTGTAAAAGTTCCTGTCTTGCCATATCTTTTCACATTTATTACTTACTGTCCTATTAAACTTTGCCACTGCTACAGAAGAGAGACGGTATCTATTGTCATTTTGATTTGTATCTCTCTTATTTCCAGTGATTTTGAGCATTTCTTCAAGTGTCTGTTGGCCACTTAGATATCTTCCTCTGTGAAGAGTCTTTCCATGTTTTTTTTTAAACCATTTTGTAATTGGTTTTCAGTCTTTTTTTTTTTTTGTGGAGGTCCAGGAGTATTTTATAAACTTTTATTATGAGACTCTTGTTTGAGATAGTATTGCCAAATGTTTGTTCCCAGTAGGTAGGTTTTCTTTCAACCTTGTGGGAAAATGTTTTTGATGCACACAGGGATTTACTTTTTAGAAGATCCCATTCATCAATTTTATCCTCTTCAGAGTGTGCATTTCTGGCTGAATTTGGCAATCTACATTTTCACACAATCTCAATACAAATACCAAATTCATTTTTCAAGGAGATTGAAAGGGAAATTGACAAGTTTATTTGGAGAGGCAAGAGACCCCAAATTAGCAAAGCACTTCTGAGAAACAAAAGTGAAATGGAAGGCATAATACTCCATGAGCTGAAAACTTACTACATAAAGGTAGTAACCAAAACAGCATGGTACTGGTGCAATGAGAGGCACATAGACCAATGGAACAGAATTGATAACCTAAGAACAGACCCAGCTGATCAACTGATATTTGATAAGGAAATAAAACCCATCAAATGGGGAAATGACAACCTCTTCAACAAATGGTATTGGCAAAACTGAACTGCTGCCTCCAGAAGCTAAATCAGGACCCACATTTCACACTATCCACAAAAATCAACTCAAGGTGGATCTGAGACCTGGGAGCAAAGCTCAAAACCATAAAGTTCATAAGAGACAAACTGGGATCAAGCTTGGAAGGCTTAGTCTTGGTATAAAGAGATTGCCAAGTACATCTTCCCTTGTGTTTTACTGCCTTTGCTATCCTGGGGGAGGGTCAGCTATGAGTTAGTTCTGACTTGACAGAACATATTGACAACAACAATAATGCTATTGCAGAGGGACATCATTCTTGGAAAGGTAGAGGGGTGGTACAAGTGAGGTACAAGTGACGAAGACCTTCAGCCAGATGTGTTGATGTGTTGGCTCAGAGATTGTGAGGATGATGGTACGACATATGATAGTTTTCAAATTAGTTTTTCATATGGTTGTAATGATTTATATTCAACTCAATGACATCTAACAGCAACAACATTTAATATAATTTTTCACAATTTGTGCCTCAGAAGCATGCAGAGAAACAAGATCTAAGATTTTCCAATGATAAAAGCTGAAACCTGATTCCCAGTGTCTCCTGCACTTGCACAGCTGTATGTAAGTGTACATAAGTGGCAAGGGTCAACATGCTGCCATGTCTTAGTCACTTAAACAGGCTCTGCTCCTTTTAAAACTGCAGGCTACCTCTTCTAGAAATCTGAACACTAGACAAACAGCCAGCATGGCCTCACATCCTGGCTTTTTTTTTGACAGGAATAACTAATTACAGTTCAACACCATCGGGACAAAGTTATTAGCTAGTGCTCAACTCTAGACACTGCAATTCAATTACAGGCCAGCAATGTTTAGAAGCATGAACCTTGATCATTAGCAGCAAATTTTCATCTTCTCCCAGCACAGCATGTGAGCAGTTGCCTCCAGAAGCAGCAGAATCAAAACAGATACAAAAGTAGTGCATGTGTCTCACGTGGATAATTATGACTGAGGTTCTGGAAGCTTCAGCAGATTTGGTGCATAAAATGTTAGGAATAGGGATGGTTGTGTTTGTGGTTGTTGTTAGGTGCCAACAAGTTGAGTATAGTTCATAGTAATCTTATGAACAATAAACCTGAACTCTGTCCTATCCTGTGTCTCATCATCTCTGACACACTTGAGCTCATTGGTGTGGTCATTGTGTCAGTTTATCTCACTAGACATCTTCCTCTCTTTCACTGACCCTTCATCTATCTAAGATGAAGCCCCTTTTGAAGAAATAGCCTCTCCTAGCAACATATGTAAAGATGAAAGATGAAAAGAATAAAAGATGACACTTTGTCACCTTTGCTTCCAAGAATCACTCTGGCTGCACTTTTTCCAAGACACAACTTTTCTTTTGGCATACCAGTACATATTCAGTAGCATTTTTCATCACCATACCTCAAAAAACATCCCTTTCCCCCCATGTAATCTTTATTCATTGTTTTGCACTCAGATGCGTAGCAAGTGATTGAAAAGATCATAGCTTGAGTCAATTTGATATTGTTGCTCTTCAGTAATTTAGAGAGATCCCTATATTACTCATTGTAGAACTGCCCATTGTAGTATGTCTCTTGCTCTCCCAAGTTCTTGATACCAAGGGTGTTGATTGTTAGTCCAAGCAAGATAATATCATTAACAACTTCAATTCTTTCTCCATCTATCATGTCATTGCCCACTGGCCCAGTTGTGATGACCTTTGTCTTCTTGATATTTTGAGATGTAATCTACTAAAGGCTGCTGTCCTTGACGTACAGCAAACACTTCAAGTTCTCCTCACTTTCAGGAAGCAAGGTTATGTTATGTGAATAAGGCAAATTTTTGATAATCTTGCCCTGATCTTGATGCTACATTCTTCTTTATAGAGACCAACTTCATGAATTATTTGTTCAACATATAGAAGATTGAATAAGTATGGAGAAAGGATACAACCATGATGCACACCCTTTCTGATTCTAAAGCATGCAGTGTTCCCTTGCTCTTTTCTGACAGCACCTTCTTGATCTAAGATTGGCATAAGCACAATTAAGTGTTATGGGATTCTAGTTCTTCTCAATGTTAACCGTATTTTGTTATGATCCTCTGATGGCTTACTGGTAAGGAGTTACACTGCCAACTCGACAGCATGCTGTTTGTATCCACCAGCTGCTCTGCAGGGAAAAGATAGGCACTCTCCTCCCATGTAATTCCTTGCCTCTGAGAACCCACTGAAGGCTTAGATATGAGTCAATTTCTACTCAACAGTACTTACTTAACAGGAATTGAAGGAATACATAAGTTACAGATCATAAGGTGGAGTATATTTATCTTATTTCCAAATGTATTTATTTTCAGCTTTTTTACTTTTTCATATATTCAGACACTTAGGGTTAAAAAGAACTAACTTTGGCCCCATAATTTTATATACTTTAGAAGAAAAAACCTAAAATTCATAAAGTTTATGAGACTTGCACTCTACCCCCTAAACCAAGCTAACTCCTAGAGATCATTGTAGTAATGCCCCATGAGCACTCAGAGGATGTAAATCTTTACAGAAAGAAGTTAATCTTTCTCTGCAGAACAGCTAGTGAATTGGAACCACATTTTGTTTAGCAAGAAAATTGTTAAGCTACCATTCTACTAGGACTATTTTTATCTACTTTTGCAAAGAAAGTTTTCAAATTGAAAGAAGAACTCATTACTAGTATAGATTCTCGTGACCTTTTATGAAATTAATGTGACATATAATAGGATATATGGCACAGCAGTTCTAGCCAATAATAGACAAGGAAGATTCTTTTCTTTGGATTATCTAAATACACTACTGAATTGGGATGTTGATTGTTGTTATTATTATTATTATTGTTGTTGTTGTTGTTACATGCTGTCCAGTTACTTGCGACCCATAGCCACCATATGCACAGCCATTCTGACCCTACCCTGATTTGAGCCAGTCTCACTAATTCCAACACACCAACCCCCATTGCTCCAGTCACTGTATCACTCCATCTCATCTGGGGTGTCCTCTCCTGCACTGTCCCTTTATCCTTCCAAGCTTGATGTCTGTCTCCAAGTACCATTCCTCCTGGCCACATGTCCAAAATATGTGAGACAGAGCTTCAAAATCCTAGCCTCCAAGGAGAAAACTTGCTTTCAGCCTCTCCAAAAGAGACGTATTTGTTTTCTTGGCAGTCCATGGTATGTATGTTCAAGACTCTTCTCCAGCACCACAATTTGAAAGCGTGCATCAATTCTAATTCTGTCATCCTTAGTCATTGTCCAGCTCTCTGAAGTATAATAAGTAATTGCTAAGACCATGGCATAGATTAGGTGCAACTTAGTCTCTTGACTGACATTATTGCTTTTCCGTACTCTAGCTAGGTCCCTGACAACAGGTTTTTCCCAATGGAATTCTTTTACAAGCTTTGTTCCCTTCTGTAGAAGGTTGCAAAGTTCAGAGGATTATACCCTAGAATTTGTTTTGCAATCAACAAAAATTTGGAGACTTGAAATCTCAATTTTGGATTTTGGTTTGCATACTCTATATATCTATACCATTCATCAGATCAACATAAACAATTGAAAATCTATTTATATGTAATAGCAACATCAACCTAATAAAACATACTAATTTACTTGAAATGGATCATGTTCAGGAAAATGAAATTATGTAGTCTAGTTAGTTTAGAATGTCAGTGTCAAAGATCGCAGCAAAATCCTTGTTTCCTGTTTCTTAGTTATAGTTTGTTCATTCGTTTTGATGATTTTTCTACTTTGTCTCGCTGTTTTAATCCAAGTTCCAAAACCCATCCTCGTTGTCACTAGTTGTTGTGATTTATTGTGATGCAAGTTGGGTTTCAGAAGCTATAAATCTTTTTTATTATTTTTTCCCCTTGCATTCATTCTTGCACGTTTTCCTCCCTGACCAACCCATCACCCCAGTTCGCTTTTATTTTCCAAATTTTTTTTTTAATCTAGCATTTTATACAATACTCCCCCTAGTCCACTTTATTATGTAGCTCTTATTCTGAACTCTTACATGAAAATAATATCTAATCATATATTCCTTTTAAACAATTCTCTCCCTCATCTGTTTCAATGCAGTGTACATCATTTATCCCCTCTCTTCTTAGTTTCCCCTCAAACCTGATGTCAGTCCTGTTTTATAACAGTGGCATTATGCAGTATTTGTCCTTTTGTGATTAAGATACTCAGCAAAATGTCCTCCAGGGTCACCCATTTTATTTAATATTTCATGAGTTCCTTATTTTTAAATGCTGCATAGTACATAGTATTCCATTGTGTGAATGTACTACAGCTTCTCTATCCATTCATTTGTTGATGGACACTCAGGTTGTTTCAAACTCAGCTATTGTGAACAAAGCAGCAATGAAAATGGATGTGCTTACATCTGATTGGGTGGCAGTTATAGCTTCTTTAGCATTATTCCCACTAGTGGAATTGCTGGATCAGATGGTATTTCTATTTCCAACTTTTTGAGAAAGCGTCATACTGCCTTCCATACTGGTTGCACCATTTTACACCCCCACCAAAAGTGAGTAAGGGTTGCAGTTCTTTCACAATGTCACCAGCATTTTTTGTTTGCTGCTTTGTTGAATTTTGTTATTCTTACTGAGGTGAGATTATATCTCATAGTGGTTTAGATTTGCATCTCTCTTCAAGCTAGGGATTTTGAACATTTCTTCATATGTTTGTTCGCCATGTGAATGTCTTCTTTGGTGAAGTGTCTGTTCATATCCTGTGCCCATTTTTAAAATTGGGTTATTCATCTTTATCTTCTTGTGGTGCTCTAGTATTCCATAAATCCTAGATATAATTCCCTTATCAGACATGTCATTACCAAATAATTTTTTCCTGTCTGTAACTTTCCTTTTTACCCTGTTGGATAAGTTTTTGAAAGGGCATAGGGATTTTATTCTTAGTAGATCTTATTCATTTATTTTATCCTCTCCTGGTTGTAGGTTTTTCAGGATGCTTGGAAGACTGTTCATGTTGTGGATTAGCACTTCAAAAGTTTTTCCAAGCTTTTCTCTAATGATGTTTACAGTCCTTGGTTTTAGTCCTAGGTCCTTGGTCCAGTTTGAGTTGCTTTTTGTGTATGGTGTGAGGTGTGGGTCTTGCTTGAGTTTTCTGCAGACAGTTTTCCAATTTTGCCAACACCATTTGTTAAAATGGCTGTCGTTTCCTCAATTAACTGATTTCATCTCCTTGTCAAAAATCAGTTGATGATAGGATTCTCAATTCTATTCCATTGATCTATGTGTCTGTCATTGTACAAGTACCAGGTTGTCTTGACCATCACTGCAGTGTACTAGGATTTGAAATCAGGGAGTGAGATACCTCCGAACTTGTTTCTTTTTTAAAGTTCTTTGCTTATTTGGGAGCTTTTTCCGTTCTAAATGAAATTGGAGATTGCCTTTTCCATCTCATTGAAGAATGCAATTGGTATTTGTATTGCAATTGCATTGAACATATAGATTGTCTTTGGTAGGATTGTCATTTTTACAATATTGAGTCTCTCATTCTTCCATTTCCCCAAGTCTCTTTTTGTTTCTTATAGTAAAGTTTTGGAATTTTCTTTGAATAGACCCTGTGTACTAGTTAGAGTTACTCCCAAGTATTTAATTTTGTGATTAGCTATTGTGATGGGTATTTTTTTCCATAGCTACAGTTCTGTATTCTCTTTATCACTGTAGAGAAATCCAATTGATTTTTGTATGTTGATCATGTATCCTGCCACTTTGCTGAATCGGTCAACTATGTCCAATAATTTTCTTGCTGTGTCTTTAGGGTTTTCTAAGTATACTATCATATCATCTGCAAGGAGAGATAATTTTACCTCTTCTTTGCCAATTTGGATCCCTCTTATTTCCTTCTCTTGTCTTATTGCTATCACTAAGACTTCCAATACAGTATGGAACTGGAGAGGTGATAGTGAGCATCCTTGCCTAGTTCCTGTTTTCAAAGGAAATGCGTTTTATCTCTCTCCATTGAGAACAATGTTGGCTCTCAGGTTTGCATACTTTTTACTATGTTGAGGAAATTCCCCTCTATTCCTATTTTGTTGAGTATTTTAATCAAGAAAGGGTGTTGGATTTTGTCAAAGGCCTTTCCTGTATCAATTGATAGGATCATGTGGTTCTTGTTTGTTTTTTTTTGTTAATGTGATGAATTACACTGTGTGTTTTTCTTATGTTGAACAATCCTTGCATACCTGTTATGAATCCCACTTGGTTATGGTGAATTATTTTATTTATTTATTTTTTTATGTATTGTTGGATTCTATTGGCCAGGATTTTAGTCAGGATTTTTGTATCAATGTTCATTAGATATTGGCCTATACTTTTCTATTTTGGTGGTGTTTTTACCTGGCTTTGGTATCAAGGATATGTTTCCTTCATAGAATGAATCTGAGAGAATTCCATCTTTTTCTATTTTTGTAAATAGTTTATATACAATTGGTGACAGTTTTTCTATGCATTTTTAATAGAATTAACTTGTAAAACCATCTGGTCCAGGGCCTTTTTTTGGCTAGAAGTTGTTTTATTACCTTTTTTATTTCTTCTTCTGTAATAGGTCTGTTCAGGTTCTATTTCACTCTGTGTCCATTTAGGTAGGTTGTGAATTTCTAAGTATTTGTCTGTTTCCTCTAGGTCTTCATATTTATTTGAGTATAGTTTTTCACAACATTCCATTTTTAGTCTTTTTATTTTAATTGGTTCTGTTGTGATATTGCCTGTTTCTTCTCTTACTCAGATTTGTTTCTTTTCTTTTGTTAGTTTTGCTAGTGGTTTGTTAGTTTTATTGATGTTTTCAAAGAACCAACTCCTAGTTTTATTAATGGTTTCAATTATTTTTCTGTTTTCAATTTCATTTCTTTCTGTCCTAGTTTTTATAATTTCAGCATTTTTTAGAAGATGTCAGGGTTTCTTGCTGTTATTTTTCAATTTCCTGCCTTTTATGTGTTTACTTATGGCTGTAAATTGATCTCTGATTACTGCTTTGGCAGTTTCTGAGAGGTTTTGGTAAGTTGTGTTTTCATTGTCATTCTTTTCAAGAAACTTTTTAATTTCATTTTTTATTTCTTCTAGTACCCATTTATGTTTAAGCAAGGTATTGTTCAGCTTCCATATGTATCGGTTATTTTTCTTTATCCTCTTATTCTTAATTTCTAATTTTGTAGCATTGTGGTCTGAGAAAATGCTTTGTATTATTTCTATGTTTTATTTTGTTTTTATTTACTGATGCTTCCCTAGTGACCTAAAACGTGATCTATTCTCGAGAATGTTCCATGCACATTGGAGAAGAAGTTATACTTGTGCTTTTTGGGGGATTTATCAGCCCATCATAAATATCTATGAGATTGAGTTGGTTTATTGTGTGGTTTAATTCTTCAGCATCTTGGTTGAGTTTCTTTTTGGTAGTTCTATCTTTTCTTTAGAGTGGTATATTGAAGTCTCCAATTAGTATAGTGGTGTTGTCTATTTTCTTTTTCAGATTTGTTACTGTTTGTTTTCTATATTTTTAGCTCTATCATTTGGTACATAGATATTTATAACTGTTATATCCTCTTGTTCTATTTAGACTTTAATCATTAGGTAGTGACCTTCCTTGTCCTTTGTGATGGTTTTTGCATTGAAATTTATTTTATCAGAGATTATTATCACTATCCCTGCTTTTTTCTGGTTACCATTTGCTTGGTATATTTTTCCCACCCTTTTCTTTTTAGTCTTTCTTTATCTTAACTTTTCAAATGTGTCACTTGTAGACAGCATATTGATGGGTTTGGGTGTTTTGTTATTGTTTGTTTGTTTGTTTGTTTGTTTTAATCTGCTCTTCTACTCTTTTTCTCTTCATTAGTGTATTTAAACCATTCACATTTAGTGTGATTATTGAGAGACAAGGTTTTATTGCTATCATTTTGTTGAGTTCTGTTTGGTATTGTTGCTAATTACTTTGGTCCATCCTGCTTTCTGTGGCATCTCTGTAAGAAGGACATCTCTCAGTGTTTCCTGCAACACTGGTCTTGTTTCTCCAAATTCCCTTATGTTCTCTTTTCCTGATAATATCTTGATCTCACCTTCATATTTGATGGACAGTTTTACTGGATACAATATTCTTGTTTGACAGTTGTGTTCTTTGAGTGTTCAATATATGTCATTCTACTGTCTTCTTGCTTATATGGTTTCTGCTGAGAAATTCGCACTCAATCTTATTTGTTCTGCCTTATAGGTTACTCTTTGTTTCCCCCTCACTGCTTTTAGAAGTCTCTCCTTATCTTTGGCTCTAGCAAATTTGACTGTGATATGCTGTGGTGGTTTTATTGGTTTGTTGTTTTTTTTTTTTTAGGTCTATTCTATATGGTGTTCACTCAGCTTCTTGAAAGTTTTCTTGTAGCAATTCTTCCACAACTTTTTCAGTGACTTTACTTGCTTCTTCCTGTTATGGGATTTCTATTATGTGTGTATTATTTCTCTTGATGATGTTCTACATTATTCTTAGGTTTTCTTCTTTTCTCTTCCTTTTTGATTTTGTTCTTTTTTAGCAGAATAGTGGTAACAATTCTCTTTAATTGGTTTTGTGTTCCATCTCTTCAACTCTGTTCATGTGTCCCTCTATCATGTTTACAGCATCTAAAACATTGGTCCTCATATTTTGGTTTGTCATTTCTTGTTTTTCCAGAACCTCTGATACCTCATTTGTTTTATCTGCATTGTTTTGGATTGTTTTTTAAGCTCTTTCTGGTTTTTGCTTGCAGTTTTCTGTAATTCTTCAAGTTTGTCTTTCACCTATTGAAAATATTCAATCATTGTTCTTTTAAATTTTGTCAAAAAGTTCCATCAGACTTTCTGGCTTCAGAATATCCATTGATACTGAGTTACTTTTTGGGGATGACATCTTGCTTTGGGATTGTGTATGGTATGAGGTAGTCTGCTTCTTATATGACATTGTTATGGTAGAGTTTTTCATGTCTTTGGCAATAGCATGTTTTTGATCTGAAGTCATTGCTTGAGAAGAGCATGGGGCAGCTACCCTGCCTGGATATCTCTCTGAACTTCTGACTCAAAGCAAGATTTGGTTTATTTCAGGAGAGAAAAGGCTTGTGAAAACAGCCTCTTCTGTCAGACAACTGTTGGAGCTAGGGTAATCTAAGGTAATCTAGCTAATGGCAGTTAATTGACTGGATATGGGGAGATGCAAGGTGGAGCATGGAGACACATTCAGAGTGGGCATACGCAGAGACCTGAATGGAAAACTAGAAAGCTCTGGTTTTCCCTTCAAGAACTGGGTCTTCTACCTCACTTGAGCTCCAGCTGTCTCACTCCCTTCTGCTTGAACTTAAGGCTTCCCCCATCCTCCATATACAAGCCTAACAGCTTGATCCCCACTAAGTACTGCACTCAAATTCCAGCTGTCCTTCTTGTTTGTTCCCTGGCTCATCACTCCCCAGTGCAGGTATTGCTCCCATCACAAGCCTGGCATTACTCCCTGGAGCAGGTGTGACATCAGCTCCCTGGAGGAGATGTGGCATCAACTCCCCAGTTTTGGCATCAGCTCCCAGGTGCATGTGTTGTGTCAGCTCCCAGACCAAAGCTATAAATCTTAAGGGGAGCAAGTGACTCTTCTTTTTCCTGCAATATCACTGGTGCATGCTAACTGCCAAACTTTTAGTTATTAGTCAGACACATAAGTCTGGCTCCAGGGATGTTACCAGGACTCCTTATTTTAATCCAGAAAATCGGAGAAGGACATCCTACTCAGGAGGGTGGAGGGACAGCACAGGAGAGGAAGATTCTCTATGAGGTGGATTGATTCAGTGACTGGGGTAATTGGGGTAGGTGTGCAAAGACAGTGAAATTGGCACAGGAGAGAGTATGGTTTAGGGCTATTGTACAAAAGGGTAGTTATGAGTTGCAGGTGACTCAATGGCACATAACAACAACAAAAACATAGAGAAGTAAAGAGTGGACTTAAGAATCTGGAAAAGTAAATTCTAGGGTGAATTCTGTTAATGACTGGTTGCATATCCCAGTGCTGCCTCTCTAACTTTTCTGTATTTCAGCTATTAAATTACACAAAATTAAAAGCCACCATGCTGTTGTTAAGTGCCATCTAGTTGCTTGCAACTCATAACAACTCTTTGTACAACAGTTCTGAATCCAGGTTCATCCTGAGCCAACCTCATCATCTCTAACACACCCACCCCCGTCACCCCGATCACAAAGTCAGCATCTCATCCTGGGTCTTCTGTCCTTCTACCTTCCCAAGCAAAAAGTCCCTCACCAAGGACTGGTTCCTCCTTGCAACCATCCCAAAGTATGTCAGCCAGAGCTTCAGAATCCTTGCCTCCAAAGAGCAGCCTGGTTTCACCCTCTTTAAGATGAACCTGTTTGTTCTCCTAGTAGTCCATGGTGTATTCAAAACTCTTCTCTTGCACCATAACTCAAAGGCATCAATTCTCCTCTGAAATATTCTATATGTATATTTGCTGCCAGATGATATACATTTCATAGAAAATGATGATAATAGTTAAACATAGAACAAAAAAATTTAGCTTGTATTACCCAACAATGAAGCATTTATGTGGACCTATGATATCAAGTGAAAATGACATTTATGTTAGAATACAACTGCAAAAATCAACAAATATTTAACTAAATGTGCTAGAGTTGAATTTTTATTTAAACACAGGCCCTGGACTATAACTTTGATTATGCAAAATGCTTAACCATTGCACTACCAGAACAAATTGTAGCTAGATTTAAAAAAAATAAATTACAGCTATTACTTAAAATTATGGGACCCTCAGTTACTCCAACATTTAGAATCAGTTGAAGGGAGGTCTGGTGTCCTAGTGGTAAAGAGCTGCACTGCAACAGCAAAGGCAAAGAGTTTGAATCCAACAGGTGATTTGTAGGAGAAAGACGTCAAACTCCTCCCATGTGATTTGAGAGCTTTGGTGTCCTCAGAGAATCAATCCAAGGAAGAGGAGCCAGGGCAACCAAAACTGGTCACTGGTCAATGAGAAGACCAGGCAGGTGTGAGGTCATATAAGCCAAGGAGAAAGAAGACTTGATGAATCTTTTGAGGAAGAATGAGGATTATCAGAAATAAATAAAAATTTCCATTTACAGATTAACTGTCCACTTTTTTATTCTAATAATTTTTGCCTGCAACAATAGAGAACAATATAAGATTCCTTAAAAACAACCCTGAGTATTTAGTTTTGTGGAGATAAATCCACTATCATTGACTTGATCCTGGTTCACAGTGTCCCTATACGACAGAGTAGAACTGCACGATTTCCAAGGGTATAAATCTTTGTGGAAATAGACTTCTGTATTTTTCTTCCTTGGAGCAGCTCATATTTTCAGTCTACTGGCCTTTCAGATAGCGGCCAGCAGCCCAGTGTTTAACCCCCATGCCACCATGACACCCTTTAAAGGAAAAAACCTCTTAAGCATGCTGCTGCAATGTTATGAAGTAATTCACTTTAAAAGTACAGCAACTAACCTTCCTCAATAATTATTCTCCCTGAAGCATGACAATTATCTTCCAAGGTGAAAGCTAAAATTCCCTATTATGTTGGTTCCTCAGGATATAGGAACAGGATCAAATGAGACTTAATAGATTAATTTGTTTGGAAGTGTTTTGTGAACTACAAACAAATTATATGCAACAGTTAGAGTGTCAGCATAGAATAGTGGAAGGGACACTGGGGTTGCCATTAAGAAATGCATTTCATTTCCAGACTGGACATTTGTTAGCTGGATAAATATTAGTCAAGTTCCAAACTTCTAAGAGCCTCATCTATCAAGAGGGAATTCTGATACCTGCCTTCCTGAAATGCAATGTGAAAATGAAGTAATATATTACTTTCCTTGGATGTCAAGTAATATTATTTTTTACACATTTCACATTACTAAAGAGACTGTTATAGATGCCTAAGCATGTATCAACTTTTGTATGTTAAACTTCAGAGAAGAACTCTAATTTTAGTGCATGCCACTTTAAAAATTATTCCAAATTCTTGATCATCTAATTTTTTTCCAAGCTGGTTAAAGATCCTTAACAGTTGTTTTAAATTTAGAACAAGATTTTTTTTGACAGTTCACATGAATCAGAGAAGCCTGTCTCAAATAGAGTTGGATTGGAAACCTGTCTTAGCATTTACTAGTTATATGAACTCAAGAAGCTTTTCAATCTTTCTGTGCCTCAGTATTATTAATCTATTCAATTTTCACAATGGTCCACCTTAGATATGTAAAAACTGAGGCCTAGAAAGACTTAAAATCTTCCTAAGTCCACACAACTCTATTACCAAAGCATTTAATAAAACTACTTCCTGTGATTGCTTTCCAAAGTTATAGTGCTATTAGAAACAAACAAACAAACACAAAACCAAAACTAGCCAAACAAATCCCCAACCCTTCAGAGAAGAATTGCTTCAGAAGATTTACAAGACTGCCCATAGCAACTTCCAGAGCTCTGCTGCTTCCCCGGCACCCACTGAGACTAATCCTTAATCTCCTGTCCCAAGTAGAAGGAAACTTTCAGCCAAATGATTGACAGACTTATAAAGTGACCGACAATGCCAGGAAAGCATTCACTCTTAGAACAGATAACCAGGAAAGGTCAAAAAAGCAGTATTTGTCCAAGGATTAAGTTCTGAAGGCAGGTTGTGTTGTTGTGTACCATTGAGTCAGAGCTGACCCATGGCTGACCCTCCAGGGGGTTTTCAGAGGCAGTTAATCACACAGGAGAAGATTGCCCATCCTTCTCCCTCTGAAGGCAGCAAAGGGGTAAAATAGGATTGATGGAAATGAGAATTACAGGCAGGACACAGAAAGATTGCTATTCCATTGTGAGCATACATGATTAACCTTATAAAAGAAAATGTGTATATGAATGATTGAATCAGAAATGAATACAATTTGTAAACTTTCACTGAAATTACAATTTTTATTTATTTTTTTTAAAATACAGAATCAGACTGCTTTATCCGTCTCCCATGGAGTAAGTGGCGGGTTCAAACCACAGGCTTTCCAGTTAGCTATAGAGCACTTAGTAACCACTATACCACCATGGATCCCTCTTCTGTTGGAGAAGTTGGAAACAGTACTTCAAAGAATTTTGACTAATTACATTAGATAAAATGTTAGAAGACAATTTACCTCAGACTAGTGCTTCGTGTTTCTCTTAATGTCCATCATACATCCTAACAAATAGGATGTTAGGTAATAAGGATGTTGTTAAAACATAATATAGTCTGTTCCTTTTGGGGTTTGTTCTCTTTAAGGATCTTCAGCAAGCTTCGTGGCTTAGCAGTGATTATCAGTGTACTGAGAGATTCTCTTTGTGGTTGGTACTCAGTGCACATTCTTAGCTATTTCTTCATGTCTGACACAGTCCTCACATTTTTTTTCTATCTTTGTGGTTTTCAGTGGATCTACTCTTTGAACAGCTTGAGGAACTTCTCCTTTGATTTTGAGGATTGTCATGATTGTCATGGGTGACATGTCTGCATCACAAGCAACAGCACTCAGTGATTTTTCTTCCTGATGTTGTTTCATAACTTTTTGTGTCATTTCCAAATCACTACTTCTTTGTTGCTTGCTGCTGCTCTCACTAGCACTGATTTTACTGCTTTTCAGAGCAACAAGACACTTCACCAGTGGTGGTTTTGGAAAAAAAAAATAAATTCAGAAGATTGGCTACTGTTGTCTATGAATTGAAACATGTACTAAGGTGGTAAATTTGTAGATGGAAAGTACAAAATGGGACATACATAAGCCAGTACAATAGGTATTTATTATGACTAGAAGGATGGGTAATCTCCTCCTGTGTGATTAACTGCCTCTGAAAACCCGCCAGAGGGTCAGCTATTCTGACTCAACAGTACACAAGAACAACAACAACAGCATGAAGGTATATGTATTACAGGTTATATATGTACTTAATCATTATACAGACAGCTCTGGTGGCCTGGTGGTAAGAAGCTATGCTGCAATCATAAAGCCCCATTCTTCAAATATACCAGCTTCTACATGGGAGAAGAATGGACAATCTTCTCCTCTGTGATTTACTGCCTCTAAAAACCTACTGGAGGGTCAGTTAGTTCCAATTACATGGCACACAACAACAACAACAACAACATACTATTATATGCCTGACAGTGTAATAACTTTGTAGATAAGAGATGCAAGATACACATGTTTTGTGCAGAAATCTTCTGTATACACTTATCACTATTCTGACTGGGATTTCTGAGCTCCATTAACATCTTATGGAACCACAGATTTATACACTGTTAGACATTTCCTGACCAAACATTTTTTGCTTCATTATATTATATTTATCCTATTTTATTCTAGTTTGGTATGGTCTGTTCTATTCTATTCTATTCTATTCTATTCTATTCTATTCTATTCTATTCTAAATGATATTGTTGTTGTTGATTGACTTCAAGTAAAACATGACTCATAGCTACTTTGTGAACAAAAGGTCTAATGCTTTTCCATAACTATTGTCATTTCTCCTAGTTCATAGAGTTTCCAGAGGCATATGATTTAGGACGTGGATGCCACTTCTGCTTCCAAATTTTATATTATATTAGTTTATATTATTTATTTATTTTAAATTTTCTATTCTGTTCTATTCTATTCTATTCTATTCTATTCTATTCTATTCTATTCTATTCTATTTATTGTACTATAAAGAATGGTGACCCAAAAGAGTGTGGGAAATATCAAACAATAATATCATTAATATGACATGCAAGCAAGATTCTGCTGAAAATTATCCAAAAACATTTGCAACAATATGTCAACAGATATGCAGGCTGGATTTAGAGGAGGTCGTGGTACTAGGAATATTATAGCTAATGTTAGATGGATCTTGGCAGAAAACAGAGAATACCAGAAGAATATCTATCTGTGATTCGTTGACTATGCAAAGGCTTTTGACTGTGTGGATCACAACACGCTATGGCTGACTCTGAGAAGAATGGGAATCCCAGAACATTTGAAGGTGCTAATGCAAAACCTATACTTGGACCAAGAGGCAGTCATCAGAACAGAGGAAGGAGACACTACTTGGTTCAAAATAAAAAAGGGGGTCCATCAGGGATATATTTTGTCTCCATACCTTTTCAATCTGTAGGCAGAACAGATCATCCGAGACACTGGGCTGTATGAGGAAGAATGTGGCATCAGGATTGGTGGAAGAATCATCAACAACCTGCATTATGCAGATGA
>NW_006399854.1:6612771-6613804 GCF_000299155.1 Elephantulus edwardii | reverse complement strand
TCCTATCCTATCCTATCCTATCCTATCCTATCCTATCCTATCCTATCCATATACAGAAGTGAAGAGAGAAAACTTGGTCTCAAAATGATTTTAGTATTTGAAATTTGAAACAAAATTTGAATTTCAAAAAATCTATGCAAACAGGAAGTGGCTGAGGAAGCTCTACAACTTTGACATAAAGACTCCAAAACCCATATCGGGTCTGACTCAAAAGAATGGTGAACAAAGAAAACAGTCTGAGAAAATGAAATCCGCAGCCACAGAGTGCAATGAATGAGAGTGTTTATTGTAGATAACAGATTGAGAGACTAATCAAGCAATTTATCCACTGCCAAGGCAGAAGGCCTTCCCTGGGCTAGCCTAACAGATTTCATCAGTAGTTTGGACCAGTGATTGCTGCCTCCCAGTAATTTATCTCCCACTCATGTTAATGTGTTTAGCCAGCCATCCTATTTTTGTTCCGTGTGTGTGCGTGTATGTGTGTGTAGGAGAACTGATGACTTAACTTTCTAGTTCATCTGCCACCAAGCTGGCCTTCACCCCAAAATCTCCTCTTGGAAAATGGGACCATCAGTCATCATTTTTCTTAGACTAAAAATCATCTCTGTGTAAACTTCTCTTTGTCTCTCACATTGTTCACCAAGCCCATCAGTAAACTGTGCTAGCGTGTATGGCAAGATAATCCAGAATCTGACCACTTTTCACCATCTCCATTTCTGTTCCTGCTATGTTATTGTGAACCATTGGGTGTGAAATGACCCATAGCTGATCCTCTGGTGGCTTTTCAGAGGCAGCTAATTGAACGCGAGGAGATTGCTCATCTTTTTCTTGCAGAACAGTGGGTAGATTTGAACCATGTGCGTTCAGGATTGCAGCATAGCTTCTTATCACTAGGCTACCAGAGCTGAGTCATCATCATAGCCCTCATCTAAATTACTTGAAAAAGCTCTTAATTTGTCTCTCCACTTTGTCCTTTCCACCTTTTGATTTATTTTCACTCAGAGCAGCAAGACTTAATGTTGTTGTTGTTGTT
>NW_006399854.1:6610810-6612207 GCF_000299155.1 Elephantulus edwardii | reverse complement strand
ATATAATTCCATGGTTCCAAGCTTTCCTGTGGTATTTCCTAACACTTAAAATCCAAAATCCAATGAATTTAATCAAAACCAAACTGAATCCATTGGTGTCCAATTGATTTTGCAAACACGTGTGTTAGAGTACAATTATACCATAGGGATTTATGCAAGCAAAATTTCAGGTAGTTAATCTGTAGCATGGCTGTATAGGATTAGACCAAAAACCTTTGAGTTACTTGTTAGTTTTCTTTGCATTGAACATAACTCTCAGAGATCCTATGAACAACAGATCTGAACTCTGACCTATCTGATGCCATCCTCACAATCTCGGGAGTACTCTAGCCCATTGCTGCAGTAACTGTGTCAGTCTATCTGGTTGAAGGTCTTCCTCTCTTTTGCTGACTCTTCACCTTTCTAAGCATTGCTTCCTTCTACAATGAAGAACATCTCCTCAGAACATGTCCAAAGTATGTAATACAAAGATTTTTTTTTTCCTTTTTGTCCTCAAGAATCACTCTGTCTGCACTTACTCTAAGACATTAATGTTTGGGGTTTTTTAGCAGTCCATAAGATAGTCAGTACTCTTCTCCAGCACCATAGCTCAAAGGCATCAATTTTTCTGTCATCCATACTCATTGTTCAGTTTTCATATCCATAACTAATGATTGAAAAGGCCGTAACCTCAGATGCACATTACTTTTCAAAATGTCAAAATGATGTCCTCAAAATGACATCATTGTCCCTCAGTGATTTGGAGAAGTCGCTGACTGTATCCTTTCTCAGTACAATAAATCTCCTGATCTCCTGAAAGCTGGTACCAAGGGCGTTGATTTGGGATCCAAGTAAAATGAAGTTGTTGATAGTCCCATCTAACATGATATTGTCTATTCGTTCAGTGGTGAGAATTTTTTATTTCTTAACACTGAGATCCTTTGTATTATGAGCAAGAGCCTATGACGATGAAGGAAGAAGTTCAGGCTGCCTTGAAGGAAATAGCAAAAAATAAGGCCCCAGAAATAGATGGTATACCAATTGATACATTTCAGCTAACAGATGCTGCCCTGAATGTGCTCACCACGTTGTGCAAGAAATCTGGAGAACAACCACTTGGCCAATTGATTGGAAGACATCTATGTTTGTTCCCATCCCAAAGAATGGTGACCCAACAGAGTGTGGAAACTATAGAACAATATCATTGATTTCACATGCAAACAAGATTCTACTGAAGATTATCCAAAAACAACTGAAAAGCATATCAGCAGAGAATTTCCAGAAATCCAGGCTGGGTTTAGAAGGGATCACGGTACTAGGGATATTGTAGCTGATGTGGGATGCATCTTAGCTGAAAGCAGGGACTACCAGAGGAATATATATCTGTGTTTCATTGATTATGCAAAGGCATTTGACTG
>NW_006399854.1:6608165-6610010 GCF_000299155.1 Elephantulus edwardii | reverse complement strand
TATTGAATGTACCATGGAATGCTAGGAAAACAAACAAATTCATCCTGGAGAAGGTTAAACTGGGCGGCTCCTTGGAGGCAAGGATTCTGAGGCTTCGTCTGACATACTTTGGAGAAGCTGTAAGGAGGGACCGGTCCTTGGAGAGGGACATCATGCTTGGGAGGGTGGAGGGACAGTGCAGGAGGGGAAAGCCCTCTATGAGGTATATTAATTCCGTGACTGGGGTGATCTGGATGGGAGTATCAGAGACAGTGCAATTGGCACAGGACAGAGCAGAGTTTAGGGCTGTTGTACATAGGGCCGCTATGAGTTGCAAGTGACTTGACGGCACATAACAACAACAGCACTGAGATGTAATTTGTATTGAAGGCTTCAGTCTTTAATCTTCTATAGTAAGTGCTCTAAGTCCCCACTTTCAACAAATAAGGTTATGCTATCTGCATAACATAGATTTTTGAGGTGTCTTCCCTCCAATCCTTGTACCATATTCTTCTTCATAGAGTCCAACTTCTTTAGTAATTTACTCAGCTTCAGATTGACTAAGTATGGAGAAAGTACACAACACACACTTGTTGACACACACTTTTCTTAATTTTAAAATATGTGTTCCTTTACTCAGTGTGCACAACAGCCTCGTAGTCTAGGTGTAGGTTTTGCATGAGCACAATTAAGTGTTCTGGGATTCCCATTATTCTCAATGTTAGTCATATTTTGTTATGACCCATACAGTCAAATGCTTTTGAATAGTCAATAAAGCACATATAGACATTCTTCTGGAATTATTTGCTTTCAGCCAGGATCACTCTGACAGAAATTATATCCCTGGTACACAGATCTCATCTAAATCTGCTTGAATTTCGGTCAGTTCTCTACGTATTTTTCTAGCAATTTTTAAATGTGAAATTATCTTCAGCAATATTTTGCTTGCATCTTATATTAATTATATTGTTAAATAATTTCCATATTCTATTGGATCACCTTTCTTGTTAATGGTAACAAATATGAATATTTTCCAGTCTGTTGGCCAGTTAGCTGTCATCTAAATTTCCTGGCATAGACAATGAACATGTCCAAATTTGTATCTGTTAGTTGAAAAATGGCAATTGGTTTTACATCAATTCCTTAATTTTATTTTATTTTTTTACCAATGCCTTCAGAGCAGCTTGAACTTTTTCTTTAATTGCCTTTGGCTTTTAATCATATGGTGCACCCTGAAATATTTCAGTGTTGGGCAACTCTTTTTGGTCCAGTGATTCTGTGTATTCTCTCCATATTCTTTTCATGCTTCCTGCGTCATCAGGATTTTGCCCAGAGCATCTTTCAGTATTGCAACTCAAGGCTTAAATTTGTTTTTCAGGTCTTTCAGTTTGAGAGATGCTGAGTAAGCTCTAACCTTTTATTCTCCAGTTCCATGGCTATGCACATGCCACTATAGTATTTTGCTTTGTCTTCCCAAGTTGCCTTGTGAAATCCTCTGTTCACCTATTTAACTGTAGCATCTCTTCCCTTTTCTTGTCTTCTTGACACTATAGTGTCTAGGGTCTCTTCTGACAACCATTTTTGGTTTGGGGGATTTTTTTTTCTCCTTTATCTTTGTAGTGACTTTTTGCTCTCATTATGGACAATATCCTTGACAGCATCAATGGATAATTTTTTTTCTTTCTTTTTTTTTCCTTCTTGCTGATCTTCTCTGTATCGTTCTAATTTTAGTGTATGTGCTGCCGAAGCGAGCACTAAGATAATTTTTAAATTAAGATGAAGTGGACTCAAAATCTTATTTTGGATCTTGTGGACTTATTTTCATTTTCCTCAGCCTCAGTTTAAGCTTGCACATAAGTAGCTAAT
>NW_006399854.1:6600998-6607160 GCF_000299155.1 Elephantulus edwardii | reverse complement strand
GGGCACTTAGGTTGTTTCCAACTCCTTGCTATTGTGAACAAAGCTGCAATAAACATGGGAGTGCATATATCTGCTTGGATGTCAGCTATGTTCTCTTCAGGGTATATTCCCAGTAGTGGAATTGCTGGGTCAAATGGTATTTCTATTTGCAACTTTTCGAGAAAGCGCCATACCGCTTTCCACAGGGGTTGCACCATTTTACACTCCCACCAACAGTGAATCAGGGTTACCTGGCCTTGTTTTGACTGCTGATACTGAGCTCCTCCCACGATTCCTTCCACAGATGTAGTTATTCTGATTCCTAAACAGTCCATCTCATGAGGCCCATGTGTAGAGCCACCATTCGTGTTTTTGTAAAAAAGATATTTGCTATGAATAAATCATCGAACATGCATTGAACAAATCATTGACCATCATTCTGTTTCTTGTCTCATTCCTGTCATTAAGTCCAAGTATCACTTTCTGAGACCTATTCCTTCTTCATTGTTTCCTACTTTTTCATTCCAGTCACCAGTTATCATTAATACATCTTGATTGCAAGTTTGGTCAGTTTTGGACTGCATAATTTGGTAAAAATCTTCCGTTTTCCCTTCTTTAGCCTTAGCTATTGCTGCATATATTTGAATAATAGTTATATTAACAGGTCTTCCTTGCATGCATACAGATAATATCCTATTAGTCACAGCAATATACTTCAGTATATATCTTGACATTGTTTTTTAAACCTACATATTTTTTTTAAAGCATCATTATTTTTTTTTTTTGTTCTTTATTCCAGGCATACTATACCACATATTTATCTGATTCGAAGAGGTCAACAACAGTCCATCTCATCTCACTAATGCCTGGAACATTGATGTTCATACCTTCCAGTTCATTTTTCACAACTTCTAGTTTTCTAATACTCATAGTTCGTGCAGTCCATGTTATAACTACTTAAGGAAGATTGTAGATGTTTCTCTTCATTTTTACTGACTTCCAACCTGGGTTTTATCTCTAATATTGATGTAACCCTCAGTGTTCCTCCACTGTTCATAGGGGTTTTGAGGTTTTGTTCATAGGGGTTTTAAGAAGTGAATGGCTGGTCTATTGTTCCATTATTTACAATAGCAAAGAGATGGAAGCAACCCAAGTGCCCATCAACAAACAAATAGATAGAAAACTATGGTATATTCACCCAATGGAATATTACACAGAACTGAAAAACAATGAATTTGTAAAGCATCACACAACATGGTTGAGTCTGGAGGACATTATGCTGAGTTAAATATCTCAGTCACAAAAGGACCAATACTGCATAACTCTGCTGTTATAAAATAGGACTGACGTGGGGGGTTAGTGGGACAATAGGAAAAGAGTGATTAATGAATTTTATTGGAACAGATGAGAGGAAGAACTGTCTGAAAGGAATATATGATTAGACATTATATGTATGACAACAATATAGAACAGGAGATGACCTACAAAGTTGACTGGGAGAGGGAGAAAGTAGGGGAAGGGAAGAAAATGTGCAACCATGAATGAATAAAATTTTAAATGCTTTTAAAACACACCAAACAATGAAAATATTTTAAAAAAGTGGATGGCAAATCTTGCTTCCTAGTAGTGCCTTAATCTGGACGCTCTACAAAAACCTGTGCACCACAGCATTTGTAACACAGGTGGCAAAGCCTTCCGCCTCACAGCAACTCTTAAGGTACTTCAATAGAACAAACTGACAAGTGCTATGCTGATAAGAACAACGATAAACATGCATTCTAATGCTATAGAATAATTACTATGGATCAGAGAGCTGGAGAATGACTTGGGATGATAGAAGGAGAATTGAGACCTTTGAGCTGTGGTGCTGGAGAAGCGTATTGACTAGACCATGGACTGCTAGGAGAACAAACAGTTTTGTCCTGGAGAGAATAAAGCCAGTCTGCTCCTCGGAGGCAAGCATTCTGAAGCTTCATCTGACAGACTTTGGGCATGTTGCAAGAAAGCACTAGTTTTTGGAAAGGGATATCATGCTTGGGAGGGTAGAGGGACAGCACAAGAGAGGAAGACCCTGGCTGTGATGTATTTACTCAGTGACTGGGGCGATGGAGGTGGGTGTGTCAGAGGCGATGAGGTTGGCTCAGGATACAGTAGGTTTCACAGCTGTTGTACATGGGGTCCTTATGAGTTAAAAGCAACTCGATGGCACATACATCAACAAGGAGTTTATTGCCTTTGAGTCGAGCACGACTCATAGTGACCCAATGAACAAAAGGCCTGAAGCCGCTCTACAACTATCAACATTTATCAAAGTTCATAGAGTTTCCAGAGGCATGTTTTTTAGGAAGTGAATTAGCAATACCCAGATCAATCCATGATACAATTAACTGACAGATAAGTCTCACAGTTTAGGGGGCTCCAAGTCTGAATCCTCGGGAAGGCTTTCTCTCTAGCAATTCTGGAGGAAGGTCCTTGTCTCTGAGCTTCTGCTCCTGGACAGTCTTCATGTTTAGTGTTTCTGTTCTGGTAAAAAATAAGGCGTACGAAAATCATGGAGCAGAGCCCATCTGAGAACCATAGCAGTATGACAATATGTGGCCATGGGTGTGTGTGCTGGAGCCTTCCAGCTGAGGTATGCCTGGGTAGCGCAGCAGAATACTATCCCAGGTGAAGTGATGTCTCCCCTGGATCCAGGATGCTGGTACTTCACCTTGCTTGCTGTAAGCCCACAAGCAGTGAGCAAGGCCTGGCTGATGTTGAAAGCAGGTGGGGTCAAAAATGCTTCCTCCCATTGCTGATCCTTGCTTATTCTACACTTGCAAGAAGCAAGCAAGGCCTGTTGTCAGAGAGTAGCTGGGGTAAAAAAATGACAGCTGAATTAGTAGCTGAGTGTAAACCATTTATACTACCCAAAGTCTTATGGTGGCCTTTAGGACCTGGCATAATCTATTCTCTAGCCTCCTTTCCAACTTTCTAATCTCTCTTCTCCTTAGTTAATAAATGTTGCCCACTTTGGCATCCTTGTTGTTCAAATGTGCAAAACAATTTCCCAACTCAGAGACTTGCCCTCTCTGGAGCATTCTCCCCATGATTATCTGTGTGACCTACTTCTTAATTGCATAAAGATCTCTACTAAAATAGCACTTGCTCATAGAAACCAGCCACCCTGCCATTCTTTGAGGCTCCTGCTACTCTCTGGACTAGCTAAGGTGCCTTGTTTAGTCTTCATAACACCACAAAAGTACATGGGACATTGTATATATTGAAAAAAGTTCTATAAAGTGCATATAAACCTCGATTACTGTTAAGTCCCACTACATAGTAAATCACTTGTCAAAAGTAAGTATTCTTTGGACCCACACATCTTCAGGATTTAAAAGAAGGTGAGTTGTCTATGACTCGACGGCATTAAACAACAACAAACAACAACCATAGTTGTGCTAGCTTTGTGATCATTAAATGTGTGCAGTCACACAAAGCCTTGCACTTTGTATGGCTCACCATCTGTGTGACTAACTGCCTCTGAAAACCTGCTGGAGAGTCAGCTGTGTGTTGGTTCAAACTTCATGGAACAATAACACCAACTTCTAGTTTATGGAATTCTGGTGGCCTAGTGGTAAGAAGCTATGCTACAAATCCACAGGTACAAAGTTCAAATGGGCAGTCTCCTCTCCTTAACTGCCTCTGAAAACTCACTGGCACGTCAGCTATGGGTCAGTTCTAACTCAGTGGGACATAGCAATGTTTACTCTAATGATCTCCTGTTACCATACAGATATTCTCAATTATTTTGTGTAAGAGGTCTATGTCATGCACATGACACAACCTGCTTGCTGAAAGTGAGGAGAACCTGAAGCGCTTGCTGCAGAATGTCACGGACTGTAGTCTTCAATATGGATTGATGCTCAATATCAAGAAAATAAAGATTCTCACCACTGGGCCAATTGGCAGCACCATATTAGATAGAGAAGAGATTGAAGTTGTTAACAATTACAGCTTGCTTGGCTCCACAATCAACAATCTTGACACCAGCAATAGTCAGGAAATCAAAAGATGAATTGCATTGGGAAAATTTGCTGTCATGGACCTCTCCAGAGTACATTCAACAGTATTAGTCTAGAGACTAAGGTGTGCCTGATCCAGGCCATAGCCTTTGCAATTATTTACTATGGATCAGAGAGCTGGACAGTGACTAAGGATGACAGAAGAAGAACCAATGCCTTCAAATTGTAATGTGGGTGAAGAGTCTTGAACATATCATGCACTGCCAAGATAACAGATCAGTCTGTCTTGGAGAGAGTGAAATAAATTTTCTCCTTGAAGGATGAGATTTTGAAGCTCTGTCTCACATACTTTGATTATTGGCCAGGAGGGACTGATCCCTAAGTAGGACATCATGCTCAGAAGGGTAGAGGGATGGTGCAGGAGAGAAAGACCTCAGATGAGATGGATTGATACAGTATCTGGAACAATGGGAGTTGGTGGTTTGGAGTTAGTGAGACTGGCTCAGGACAGACCAGAATTCAGAGCTGCTGTTCATAGGGTCTCAGGAGACTCGACAACACATAACAACAATTTGTTATTGAGATATATGTATATGCCATATGTTGTTGTTGTTGTTGTTATGTGCTGTCAAGTTGCCTACAACTCTTAACAACCCTATGTACAACAGCCCTAAACTCTGCTCTGTCCTGTGCCAATCTCACTGTCTCTGAAACACCCACCCCAATTACTCCAGTCACTGAATCAATCCACCTCATAGAAGGTCTTCCCCTCCTGCACTGTCCCTCCACCCTCCCAAGCATGACATCCCTCTCCAAGGACTGATCCCTCTTTGCAGAATGTCCAAAGTATGTCAGACAAAGCTTCAGAATCCTTGGGTCCAAGGAGCAGCCTTGTTTAACCCTCTCTAGGATGAACTTGCCATGAGCATCTTTCTGAAAATGGTAAAGGGAGTAAGAATAGCATAGCCCTTCACTGCCCCAAAGTAGAAAGCAGATAAAGAGCCTAAAGCTCAGTTTTATGGTGTCTCTAGGGCCCCAGCAGCTGAGGTTCATTTATTCATTGCTGACTTACACATTCATTGTTTTGGTACCAACAATGGGGTTTATTAGGGAAGTGAGGGAGGAGACAAAAAATATCTCAGGAGTCCAGGCTTTAGCCCAACAGTTCCAAGGCACAATTTTCTTCAATAAGTCCAGGCTCCAGTTTCAGTTCAACAGTCAAATCCAAATCATCCAGCAAGGTTTGCCTCACAGTATTTATAATTAAATTATTCAGTCAGGGTTGCCTCTGAGCAGTTATAATTCAGCTTCTTACTCCTTCAAACACTTTGCAAGAACAGCCAAACCTTTAATTGTGGCCAGCACAAATGCAAGAAATCTCAGGTCACATCATCCCCTATTTGTTCACAGCAATGCCATGGTCTTTCTACCATCAGGGCATCACTCTCATGAGAGTCTTGCCAACCACAAGCCTTGCTTGCCTCAAGTCTTGCTGCCCAGTGTGGGACACACTTTCTCTTATCCTCGTCCCATAGCTGATGGTGATTTAGTAGATCATACCAATTTGCAAGACCATCTGCTTGCACTTAAGGTACCTGGAGACCAGAGGCAGCCAACTATAATGGCTAAAAAGAGCCAACTTTTGGGCTAATACCACAACATTTTACTAGTTATCCTATTTTTACAATAATGGCCTTATGCAGTATTTTCCTTATGAGACTGAGTTCACTCAGTATAATTCTCTCCAATCTCTCCCAAGTTATGTAGTATTTTTCAAAGTTTTTGCTCCTGAGTGCTGCATAATATTCTATCATGTGAATGTACCATATTTTTCAATCCATTTGGATGTAGATGGACATTTGGGCTATTTCCATGTTCTTGTAATGGTGAATAACACTGTTATGAACATTGGTGTATAAATCTCCATTTGTGTCTTGTTTCCAATTTCCTTAGGGTATATTACTATTAGTGGAATAGCTGAGTGATATGGAATTTCTATTTTCAGCTTTTATAGGAAACACAGAACTGCCTTCCCGAATGGTTGTACCATTTTACAATCCCACTAACAGTGTAGGATAGTTCCCACCTCTCGCCATTTCCTCCAAAAGTTATGGCTTGCTTCCCTCTAACCCTTGCCCTTGCTTTTGGGGTGAGATGGTATCTTATTGTGGTTTTGATT
>NW_006399854.1:6572533-6596263 GCF_000299155.1 Elephantulus edwardii | reverse complement strand
ACATCTGTTTCTGTTTGATCAACTATGCAAAGGTATTTGACTGTGTGTATCACAACAAATTGTACATGACATTGAGAAGAATGGGTATTCCAGAACACCTGAGTGTGCTCATGCAAAACCTATATTTAGACCAAGAAGCTGTAGTTCCAACAGTCCCAATGGTTAAAAATCAAGAAAGAACTGAATCAGAGATGATGTATCCTTCCTCCATACCCTTTCTATCTGTATGCAGGACAGATAATTCAGAAGGACAGACCATATGAAGAAGAATGTGGCATCAGGATTGGAAGAAGACTCGTCAATAATATTTATTATACAGATGACACAACTTTGCTCACTGAAACTGAGGAAGACTTGAATAATTTTTCTGTTGTTGTTGTTGTTTGTGCCGTCGAGTCGTTTTCGACTCATAGCGACCGTAGAAGTTCAAAACTAGAGCCTACAATATGGACTTCATCTCAACATCAAGAAAACAAAGGTCCTCACCACCGAGCCAATAGACAGTATCATGATAGATGGAGAAAGGAATCAGTTTGTTAATGATTTCGTCTTGCTTGGATCAACAATCAGCACTCTTTGCACCAGCAGTCAGGAAATCAAAAGACAAGTTGCATTGGGAAATCTGTTCTTGAGGATTTCTCCAGAGTGATAAAGGGCAACAATGTCAGGTTAGAGACTAAGGTGTGTCTGCTCCAGGCCATGGTCTTCTCAATTGTTTGCCATGCATCTGAGAGTTGGACAATGAATAAGTTTGATTAATAGAAGGAGAATCACTGCCTTTTAGTCATAGTGCTAGAGAAGAGTGTTGAACATACCATGAACATACCATGGACTGCCAAGAGTTCTATCCTGGAGAGGGCAGTAACAGTTAACTCCTTGGAGTAAAGGATTTTGAAGCTCTGTCTCACATACTTTAGGCATGTTGTCAAGCAAATCCTTGGATAAGGACATTAGGCTTGGAAGAGTAGAATATTAGCACAGGAGAGGAAGACCCATGATGAGACAGATTGAAACAGTTCCTGTTGCAATAGGGTGAAGTGAGTCAGAGACAGTGAGTTTAGCTCAGGACAGAGCAAAGTTCAGGGTCATGGTTCCTACTGTCACTATGAGTCTATGTAGTGGACTTGATGGCATATAACAACAAGAGCCTTTTATCTATATATGATAGTGATTAATTAACATTAAAACTACTACCTTGAAGCAATTCTGACTCATGGTAACTCTCCATGACGTTTCTGAGGCTGTAAATCTTAATGGGAGTGAAATACCCATTGCCTTACCTTAACAGCAGCTTCAAAATGCTAAATACATATTCCTATCTACCATCAAGGCTTTTTATTAGTTGGATTGAAACAAAGTGTAAGGACTAATGTTAAAATTAGTGACTAAGTTTAGGTTTTGTTGCTAATGGTTGCCTTCAAACCAGAACCAACTCAAAGCTGACACTCCATTCATTGGGTTTTTCCAAGGCTATACATCACGCAGGATGAGACGACCCATCTTTCTCCCAACCAGGGTCTTTGAATTTGACACAAATCCTATATCTGGTGGAGGTGAACCACCTGCCTTTGAGTTAGCAGTGCAGCTCCTTACCAAAAGACTGTCAGACCATATTGGTGTTAAAATTGATGACTGTTTATAGAAACAGTAAAAACACAACTATATTGCATTAGAAGCAGATGAACTGGAAGCACATCTTAATCACATATAACTGCAAATTCCTGTTGATACCCAGGATTCATAGATTTGGAAAGTGAGGGGCCATTTGAGGGAAAACTCCTCTAAATTCTTCAAATTATGTAACCCTAAATCCGTGTCATTTAACAAATGATTCCAACCCTTTTTTCCTTTCCTTTATTGGATTCCAAAGTTTAGTACACATTCAAATTATTCAATTTTGATATCACTCCTCTGATCAAGTGTCCTACTTTTGAAATGGAAAGCTCAGTTGGCCGTGTTCCCTGTTAACATTTAAGAAGCTTTATCATTTAAATAAATTAAACCTTCCAGCATGGGCTCCACGAGCATAATGAAGTACAGAGAATAAAAGCTTAAATGAAATAAACCTCTTTGCTGATAGGAATGGTGCTGGCTAGTGCACACTCTACCAATAACTGTGTAGCTGGAATCACAGCCTGATTAATTTTTTTCCTTTTTTATGTGGTGATGGTAGCGATTTGATTTGCCACTGGGTAAAACATAGATACATAGTAAATCAAGTGCAAGGGATCAAGGAGTCCTGAGATTCTTTTTGCTAATACTGATAAAAGAAAAAGAAAAATACTATGTAATTTTTTTTAAAAAAAGTTATTTTGTTCAATCCCACAATCATAATTATGTGTATACACTATTTCTTACAGTTCAGTCCACATAAATTGATCTTATAAGAACTTTAATGGATCCTTCAAATAGTTTTTTTAAAAACCACTGTGGAGTGCTAATTGGGTTTTAAATGTTTATTTTCCTGAGAAAAATAATAATTTCCACATAGTAATTAGGAAAATTAATCTAATATTATTTATGTAATAAATTAACAGGAGAAATTTCATTTTCTGTATGATACATTCCCTTGTGAAAGGTTTAATTGGATGATGAAAAGCATTCTGTTCACAGCTTCTTTCAAAAGCCAAAAAGCAGGATGCATTGTTTTTGTTCTAAAAAGGAAGCACACTATCTTTAAAGGACTTTAACAAAATTTAGTAATCTTACCATGATGTTATGAAGTTGAGCCATTTATTCCATGTTTTAAAGTTAATCAACTCTTTGGAAAGGAAAGATTCAGCATAACTTATTTAGATATACTGGTAATACTAATGTAAAATAATCACTGTAATGTTTTTACAGTGAAGTGCAGTCATTCAAAATCAAAACACATTGTTATTCAAATTTGAAAGTTAGGGTCATAAAGTTATTTTGAAACTGTGAGTAATTATGGTACACCTTTTTGCACTTAATGTTGTAATAACGTGAGTTATTCTTGGTATCCCTGCTGTTTTATTTTCTTGTTTGTTGTATAATCTACTTCCTTTAACCTAAAATCTATAACTTGATATGACAATTTAATAGATTATTAGTCTTTCAGCCTCATAAACATAATTCAGTCTCTTAATTTTTTTGTTTGCAATTTTAGCACTATTTCTTTTATTCTTATGCTAAAAAGGTTTTACATTGTTGTGAGTTGCAAAAATGTATTTTTAATAAATATTATTGCATTCCTGCAATAAAATTTGAGAAGAATTCTAATTTAAGACCTCTCAAGGACTGCTAGGGAGCTCTGTTGCTTAGCAGCTGCTCTACAGTCCCAAAGACTCACAGTTCAAATCTGCCAGATGTTCCGTGGGAGGAAAATGGACAATCTCTTCCCATGCAATTACTGCCTCTGCAAACTTGCTGGAGGGTTGCATATGGTTTGGTCCCAAATTGACAGTAAACAAAAACAAGGACTGATAGTGTCTGTTTACAAATGAAGAAATAAAAGTAGAAAGTAATTATCAATAATAATAATAATAGCAATAACATCTGTTCCTTTTCCCCCTCTCTTTTATTGCTGTGCTCATGTGCCATTAAATTGAATACGACTCATACCAACCCTATCCTGTATCATCTTAATCATTTTGACATACTTGAGTCCAGTGCTGCAGTCTCTGTGTTAGTCCATCTCGTTTAGGGTCTTCTGCTCTTTTGCTGAGCTTCTCCTCCTTTACAAGCCTGATGTACCTTTCTAAGGTATGTGCTCTCCTAGCAAAATGCCCTCTAGTGTTCAAAGGGTTTTCGAACACTTGTTGCAAAAGATCATACAATGCAGCCTTCAATATGGATTGCATCTCAATGTCAAGAAAACAAAGATTCTTACCTCTGGACCAAAAGACAACATCATGATGGATGGAGAAGAGATTGAAACTGTCAACAACTTCATCTTACTTGGATCCACAGTAGTAACAGCAGTCAGGAAATAAGAAGACCTATTTTATTAGGAAAGTCTTCAGTTAGGGACCTCTCCAAATTATTGAGGAGTAATGATATCAGTTTTAGGACTAAGGTGTGTCTGATCAGACCATGGTCTTTCCTATCACTTGCTATACATCTGAATGCTGGACAATAAACAGGGATGAGAGAGAATTAACCTTTAAGATCTGGTGTTGGAGAATAGTGCTGTGCTGAACATCCCATAGACTTCCAAAATCCAAACAAATATTCCTTAGAGAGGGTACGGTCAGAGTGCTCTTTGGAGACAAGGATGATGAAGCTTCACCTAACATACTTCAGGCATGTTGCTAGGAGTGGCTATTCCTTGGAGAGGGACATAATGCTGATAAAGTAGAGGGTTGGCAAATGAGAGGAAGACCCTCAACAAGGTGGATTGACACAGTGACTGTCACGAATTGTAAAGATGGCATGGGATAGGACATGTTTCAGATGTGTTGTTCATGAGATCACTATGAGTCATATTCATCTCGACAACACCTAACAACAACAACAGCAACATGCCCAAAGTTTGTGAGATGAAGATTTGTCATCTTTTATTCTAAAGATATATTCTGGCTATACTTTCTCCAAAACATATTTGGTTTTTTGGCAGCCAGTGGTATATTCTCTACTCAACACCACAGCTTGATGATATCAATTCTTCTTCTGTCATCCTTATTCATTGTCCAACTTTCAGCTACATAGTAAATTATTGAAAAGACTACTACCTAATTCAGACACACCTTAGTCTTTATACTGACATCATTGCTCTTGAGTACTTTCATTGAAGAAATCCTTGACAGAAGGCTTTTCCAATGCAATATATTTTTTTAAATTTCTTGCTTGCTTGTACCAAGCATATTTTTGTGAATCCAAGATGAAATAACCAACAATTTCAATCTTTCCTCCATCTATTGTGATTTTTTCTATTGACCCAGTGGGGAGGATTTTTATTTTCTTGGTGTAGAGATATAACCTATTTTGAAGGCTGTAGTCTTTGCTCTTTGGAAGCAAGTGCTCAAGTCCTCTTCAATTTCAGCAAGCAAAGTTATGTCATTTACTCTGATGGCAATCTTACATAAAACAAAGCAAAAAAAAATACAAATTCTTTCTAAAGTAATTCAAGACTGACTTTATATTTGTAATATTTTATATCACAAATATGTACTTTCAGAATGTTTTAAAAGGTTATTGCATTAATGAATACAATTTATTTATTGAGGGCTCTCAGTGTGATATGTCCTATTGTAGGAACTGAAGATTCAGCATTTAACACAATACAAAAATATCTGTCCTCATAAATAAATTAATGTTAGTACGGGTGGGAGTAAGTTTGGCGTCAAGGGCCAGGAAAAATCTCTAGATTTGCTGTTGCTATGCAAACTCCATACGAGATATTGGCAATTATTCCTGAACCTTAGAGGAAATAATAGACCCCATACCCACTTCCGTAGGGGTTAGATGAAGCAGAGAAAAGAAAAATGTGCAACACCCTTCTGTTTTGTCATCGAATATCCAAAATTTTCTTTCCCTTTCTTGGTTCTTTTACAGCTTTTTGTTGCAAAATATGCTAGTCCAAATCTGTCTCGTGTGTTGATGCACATGGGGAACCTGACAATGGGATTTTTTTGTGACATCCTGAAAAATTGCTACTGTGCTTGAGCCTATTATTGCAGCCACCCTGGCAATCCTGTCCTGTGGCTTGGTCTACAGGTAATTGTGCTGCTAACCCACAGTCCATGCATCTCTGGTTATTTTATTCCAATGACCTGGTGGTTTGGCTCTGGGGAAGAAAGATGAGTAATCTCCTCCCAGGCAATTTATA
This sequence comes from Elephantulus edwardii, assembly GCF_000299155.1. Taxonomy (NCBI): domain Eukaryota; kingdom Metazoa; phylum Chordata; class Mammalia; order Macroscelidea; family Macroscelididae; genus Elephantulus; species Elephantulus edwardii. The sequence continues at coordinate 6,590,472 of NW_006399854.1, read as the reverse complement.
CTCTCAGAAACCCAACAGAAAGCCTTTCTTTTTTTTTTTTTTACTTGCTTCAACTCATTGGCAATGCATGTAAGGAGTTCTACTTACTTAGAATAATACCCCTCCATTGACAGCTTCCCTTCTGCTAACCTGTCCCAAGTATTTGAGACAAAGTTTCACTGTCCTCTACCACGTGGAACATTCTGGTTGCCATTCTTTCGAGAGGTAATTGTTCATTCTTTGGACAATCCATAGCAGATTCTTTAGGGAGCTCTGCTGGCCTAGTGGTAAGAATCTGAGCTGCAATCCCAATGGCTTACAGTTTGAATCCATCAGCTACTCCATGGGAGAAAAATGGGCAGTGTCTTCCCATGTCATTTACTGCTTCTGAAAAGGTATTGGAGTGTCAGCTATGGGTCTGTTCCTATTTTACAGTGCATAACAACAATAACAGTGTCTTCTTCAGTAACACTACAATTCAAAGGCATTGATTCTTTTTCGAGCTTCCTTTCTCTTTGTCCAAGTTTCACATTCTTTTTTTTCTATATTTTATTAATTTTCATAAACATTTACAGAGATTTTGGGTTTCCATTCATTCCTTGTTGCACTATTCTCTCTACCCTCCTCCCAGTTTGTTCTTGTCCAAATGCCACAGTGCTTGTCAAAGCCAGTTCTGATTAATCTTCTTTGTCAGTGTGTCCTTTGCCATTCCCTATCTCTCCTCCCTGAGAGAGACTTCACCCTGAGTCATAAGGAAAAGGGGATGGCGTATTCTCTTAGCTACTTCCTGCTGAAAAGGGACGCTGTGGGTTTCAGGGTGAAGATCTTCTCTCACTACTCTAAAGTTTCACATTCTTATGAGGCAACTGAAAAATATTACAGTTTGGGTCAAGTGCACCTTACCCTATAGTGATATCCTTGCTTTTTATCATTTTTCCTTTTAAAAAAATGGCCTTAGTGTCAAGAAGCTGTACTGCAATCCCAAAGACAGGCAGTTTGAAGTCATCAGCTGGTCCATGGGAGAACGATTTCCAGTCTCCTCCCGTGTGATTAACTGCTTCTGAAACATGCTGGAGGGTCAGCTATGAGTTAACTCTGACTTGATAGTACTCAAAACAACAACTCATATACTTTTTGTTTCATAACACTAATTAAAATTGATAAATGTCATTCTCTTTCTTATCAAATCCTTACAATCCCCTCCATTTCCCTTCACCCTTCTCATTCGTCCAATAAGCTCTGCTCCCTCTCCTTCCCCTCACTTGCCAGTCAGCCCTCTAAGATTGCTGCTATGTGTCTGGAAACTTCTCCTTAGCTTTCTTTTTGCCCCTGTTCAATCAGTTAATCAGCTACATATTTCCTGTTCCAGATTGCTAAGGGCCATACACAAAACGTCTGATAGTCAGTTCCTTTCAAATTGGCCTTCCCTTCATCTTTCCCTGTGCAGTGTTCATTATCTGTCCATTAATTGTCAGGATCTTTTTAAGATTTGCTCAATGCAAAATATCCATTGATTTATCGACTGCTGCTTCCATGGATGTTGATCATGTGTCTGAGTAAAATTAAATCTTTGGCAATTATTTTGCTTTCACCATTCATCATCATACTGTTTATTGACCCAATCAGACTATTTTTGTTTGTTTATGTTGAGGTGTTAATGATACTATAATCTTTGAGCTTCATTAGTAAGTGTTTCAGCTTTTCTTTGTTTTTTGCTGGTAAAGTTGTGTCGTCTGTGTATCCCAGATTATTAATGGGTTTTCTTCTATCTCGGTGTTTTGTCTTTCTTCATTTAATCTAGATTCTTGGAGTAGTTGTTCAGCATGCAAATTGAAGGGTATGCTGAAATAATATAATCCTGACACGTATCTTTCCTGATATTAAATCATGCAACATTCCCCTATTCTGTTGGAACTAATACAGAACAGCCTCTTGTTCTTAATACAAGTTCTGCAGGAGTACATTTAAGTGTTGTGGGATTCTCATTCTTCATAATGCTTGTCATAATTTGTGATAAGCAACACAGTCAAATGCATTTGCACAGGCAATAAAATGTAAGTAAATAAATACTTTCTCTGCTCTTCATCAAGACTCATCAGATGATAGAAATGGCATTCCCTGATGTCATGTGTTATTAATTGAACTAGAATTTTTTTCTCTTTAAGAATTTTATATTGATTTGCACACGAAAATCATAGACATTGTTTCATTTATATATGTTGTTTTTCACTTATTCCTCCACTCAAATGATAATATTTCACATTATCATTCCCATGTGTTGTGTTTTATAAAATTAATCACTATTGATTCATAGTCGTCATTACCCCACTGTCTGGAAAACAGAAAATGGGACACAGGGGCACAGGGCTGTGATTGTCTTTCTGAAAGGGCCAGAGGGGGTGAGAATTTGGGGTTTCTCACCACCCTAAAACAGAAAACAGCCTCATGGTGCCTCTAGAGCCACATCAGCAGCAAGAGGTTCATTTATTCATTATTAATTCACAGACTGGGTTCTTAAGAGTGGGGTTTATTAGGGAAGTAAATTGGAGAATGGGGGAGGCAAGGAATATTACCCAGTTCAAGGCCCTATCTCATCCCAGCAGTCCCAAGGCCCAATTCTTCAATTAGTCCAGACTCTGGTTTCAGATCAGCAGTGAGGTTTCTCTTCCATCATCCAGCGAGAACAGCAAAACCTTTAACTGTAACCTTTATCTCAGGGCTCCTCAGGTTACCTTGTCTTAGTTTCTCCACAATAATGCCACAGTCTCTCCACCACCATCACCAGGGATTCACCCTCACAGGATCTCACTGCCACCAAAATCTTGCTCCACTCTCCTAGTGTGGGGAGCACTCTCTCTCTTATCCTTGTCCCATAGCAGTTGATTATTTGCAAGACCATGTGTTTGCAGTTAAGGAGACCAGCGGAGGCTAACATAATGCCTAGAAAAGCCAACTTTTAAACTATCACCGTAGTCAACTCCCTAGCTTTTCTAGCTATGATTTCTCATTATCTGATGGGTCAGCCTTCCCCTTATATCTAGATTTAGGGAAATATGCAAGCCATATGCTTCACTTGTTTTGTATTAATTCCTCCATTTTAGATAGTTAATTTTTCATTTGCTCAGTCTTAACATACCATTTTTATGAGGAAAGAAGCATGTATTTCCTCCAAATAATCTGCTATTACAGTTGAAACTTTCAATATCTGCATCTATAAACAAAGGTCCAGTTCAGACCAAACCATCAGGTAACAGTAATCAACACAGTTTACAGAATGCTTTCCTTTGTCTTACAGAAGCTTGATACTTGGTGTTGTAATCTTTATTCTCAGTTTAGCAGTAGCAGTCCAAACATGTTGTTTTTACTTGGTTGGGGAAAAGGAGCCAGCAGACATTCAGGGAAGATAAAGAATTCTTCTTTTGTTGGTATTTCAGATGGGCATACTTGGAAATCACTTGATAAGCATTATGTTACAAATCAGAAAAATAAGCTTCTGGCCTAAATTCTTTACACATTTTCATAGTCCCTTATGGTAATTGTTATGTGCCATCAACTTAACTATGATTCATAGCAACTGTCCTGAGCCGGCCTGTCTCTGACACACTGACGCCATTATGACAGTCACTATGTCAGTCCATATGATGTAGGGTCTTCCTCTCCTGCACTGACCCTCCACCCTTCCAAGTCCCTCTCTAAGGAATGGTCCCTCCTGACAACATGCTCAAAATATGTGAGATGGAGCTTCAAAATCCTTTCCTACAAGGAGCAGCCTGATTTCATGCTATCCAGTATAGACCTCTTTGTTCTCTTGACAACCCATGGTATATCCAAAAGTCTTCTCCAGTATCACAACTCAAAGGTATCTATTCTTATGTCATCCTTATGATTGTATAGCTCTCTGATCAATTTATCTCATAGCAATCAATTGAGAAGACCATGGCCTGGATAAGGCACACCTTAGTTTCTCGACTGATATTGTTGCTATTTAATGCTTTGGAGAGGTCAATGACAGCAGATTTACCTAATGCAAATCATCTTTGGATTTCCTGACTGCTAATGCCAAGAGTGTTGATTGTGGATCTGAGAAAAATTAAATTGTTAACAACTTCAATCTTTTCTCCATCTGTTCTGATGTTCTCTATTTACCTGATAGTGAGGATCTTTGTTTTCTTGATATTGAGATTCAATCCATGATCTTCAGCCCGAAGTGCATCAAGTTCTCCTTAGTTTTAGTGAGCAAAGTTGTTTCATCTGCATAATGTATGGTGTTGATGAGTCTTCCTCCAATTTTGATGCTACATTCTTCTTTATCGAGTCTAGCCTCTTGAATGATCTGTTCCACATATAGATTAAAAAAGGTATAGAGAAAGGATATATCACTGATGCACTCCTTTTTTTTAACTATACTATGTTCCCTTGCTCTATTCAGACAACAGTTTCTTGGTATAGGTATAGGTTTCACACGAGCACAATCAAGTGTTTTGGGTTTCCATTTATTCTCAATGTTAACTACAATTTGTTGTGATCCACATGGTGAAATGCTTTTTCCAGTCAAAAAACACAAATAGACATTTTTCTGGTACTCACTGATTTCAGCCAAAATCCATGTGAAATCAGTAGTGATTTCTGTAGAGCCACGGCCTCTTTGAAACTCAGCTGACATATGTGGAGGTTCTCTGTGAATGTACTGGTCTAGTTGTTGTTGTTGTTGTTGATGATGATGATTGCCATTGAGTTGAGCACAACTCACAATGACCCTATGAACAAAAGGCCTGAAGCCTTTATAGGACTATTGTCATTTATCAAAATTCATAGAATTTCCAGGGGCATATTGTTTAGGAAATGGATGCCAACTGGTCTAGTCGATTTTTAAATAGTCTGCAGTAAGATTTTGTTTGTATGTGATATGAGAGATGCTGTTTGATAATTTCCACATTGGGTAAGATCATCTTTTTAGGGAATGGAAATAAATATTGATATCTTCTAGTCAGTTGGGCAGGAAGCTATCCTCTAGATTTCTTAGCACAGCCTGGTGAGCACATCCAAGTCTGTATCTGTTTGTGGTAATATGTCTATTAGTATTTCATCAATTCATGAGGCCTTATTTTTTTACCATTCCTTCAGAGCAACTTGAATGTCTTACTTTATAACCACTGGTTCTTGATCATATCCTACTTCCTGAAAGGATTCTGTGTCAGCCAATTGTTTTTGGTACAGTTACTCTATGTATTCCTTCTATGTTCTTGGATCATTCAAGATTTTGTCCATATCATCTGTAAGTGCTGCAACTCGAGGATTGAATTTGGTTTTCAGTTCCCTCAGCTTGAAAAATGCTGAGCGAATTCTTGTCTTTTTATTTTCTAACTCCAGCTGTTTGCACATTTTGCTGTAATACTTTGCTTTGCTTTCACAAATTGTTCTTTGAAATCTTCTTTTCAACTCTAACTGCCTCATGTCCTCCTTTTGCTTTGGCTTCACAGTATTCTAGCGCAAAATTTAACATCTCTTCCAACATTCATTTTGGGTGGTTTTTTCCTACCCTGTCTTTGTAATGGCATTTTGCTATCTTCATTGATGAAGTCTTTGGTATCATCCCACAACTAATCTGTTCTTTATTCATCAGTGTTCAATGCCTCAAGCCTATTCTTAAGATTTTTTTTTTTTTTAAGTTCAGGTGAAATAGACTCAAGATCATATTTTGTTTCTTGTGGGTTGGTTTTCATTTTCTTTAGCCTTAATTTAAACTTGAACATGAGTAGTTGATAATCCATCCCACAGTTGGTACCTGGCTTTGTTTTCAAAACTGATGCCGATGATTCTTTCTATAGATGCAATCAATCTGATTTCTGTGTCATTAGATGAGGCCCATGTGTATAGTCTTTCTGTTTTTTTATAAAGGTATTTTTAATGAATAAATCATTGTACAAAATTCTATTATTCTCTCTCCAGCTTCATTTCTGTCACAAAGTCCATAATTTCTAACTACTGATCTTTCTTATTTTCAGCTTTTGCATTCCCACCGCCAGTTATTATTACTGTCTTGGCTGCATGTTTTATAGATTTCAGACTTCAAAAATTGATAGAGGTCTTCTATTTCCTCCTTTTTGGCTTGAGTTATTGTATATCTAATTCAATGATAGTGGTATTAACTGGTCTTCATTGTATGCATGTGCATATTTTCTGTCATTCACAACATTATATTTCATGATGAATATAGAGATGGTCTTTTTTTACTATGAATGCAACCTCCTTTTCTTCACTTTTTCATCCCCACCATAGTAGATCATATGTCAAACCATCTTAGCTCACTAATGCCTAGTCTGCAAATATGTGTTCCATTTATATTTTCAAAATGTCCATTTCTCCTATATTCATATTTCTTACAATCAATGTACCATTATTAGTTGTTTTTTATGTGTGTCTTCTAATTTGAGGCCTCAGCCTCCAGTGCTATATCTAATGTGGTCTATTTTTCATAGGTTTCCAAGGTCTGTTGTTTCTGAAGTGCATGGTCAATCCTTCTTCCTAGTCTGTCTTAATCCGGGAGTTCCACTTTAGCACAGCATCTAGCTGATAAGCACTATATTCAAATGGGCTGATGACAGAAAAGCTAACATATACATATCTAAGATCTTAAGAGCAGCAACATGTAAAGACACTTCCCCAATACAAAAACTGACAAATAAATCATACCTTTGAGACTAAACCATAGAACAAGTGAACATGCAGATAAAATGGCACGAGTCACAGGGATTCCCCTATCAAGGCAATGGCACAAGATCCAGAAGGTTTAGAAGTTGTCTGGCTTTGTTGGGGGGTAGGGGGTGAGTATGTCAGTGTACTCTGGTGAGGAGCCATGAAGCAAGGTATCTTATCTAACTATTAATATGGTGGCTCAAGCTCCAGTCACACCTGCCTGTTACCTGTGTGTTCCCTGCCAAAGATAGCACTCTGAGTCTCTCATGCTGGCTTCCAGTGTGTATCTTGGTGCTTCTCACTGTTGAGGCTTTTGCTCTGGGCTTCCTAGTCTGGCTTCTGGTGTGCCTATAACTAGAGGAAATTGTCCATTATAAACTTGCAAGTTGTGAAGTTAAATCACATAGCAGTCCATGTGGACATTACTGAGATAGCAATTTCTATGTATATTATATACCATTGATGATGTTGCCAAGTTCGGCAATGTGTGTGTGTGTGTGTGTGTGTGTGTGTGTGTGTGTGTGTACACATGTGGAGAGAGAATACTTCATTAAATTTGAAGTTCAGAATTTCAGATAAAAGATAAATATTTTTAGTATAATTATGCTCCATCAAAATGAAAACAATTTTTAATAAAAGCCTCAAATATTGCATGAGACTTTCAGACATTTTTATCAGTTGTGCATCCTACAATGATAACATGAAGTGAATTTTTATTTTCCCAAATGTGAATATGTCTAGGACTTACTGAATGGAGCCAAGGCTTTGTAGATCTAAAAGCAAGTAGCTATTTAAAATAAATGAATACTAGGTTAGAGACAGGTAAGAAAGGTAATTCAGCCAATTATTTGCATAAGGCTCTTATTTCAGTCTATAAAACTAAACTGAGTATATTTTAAATGAAATAATGACATAGGAAAAGAGTATTTGTCTTTGGGTATAATAATGCCAAAAAATGCAAATATTTTGAAAGCTTAATGTAAACTCCATTTACTTAAGAAGCACAAGAAATATGTCAGCCTTTTGAAAGACTTGTGATTAAATTACTGGAGATTTGATACCAGACTTTGAGCTGAGTATTACATCTTTTGAAAAGATCCAATTTCATGTGTCACTCACTACAAAGGGTAAAATATTCTGTGGCAGTTAAGGTTGTTCTTGAACCATGATTAGTATTGTTTTATGGTGTAAAATCAATGATTTTATGTTATACCTGGAAGTTGCTGAGTCCTGAAGAGACAATGAAAATGTATTCAAATAGAAAGTATTTTTACAGGAGTTCAAAGGGAGAGAACCAACATATTTTGAATGTTTATTATATGCCAAGACTCACATATATTTCACGTTTTATTTTTTAAATTTGACAAACAATTAAAGATGTTGATACAGGTAAATAATTTTCCAGAATCACAAAATTAACTTTGAAAAGACTGTATCTAATATAATTCTTATGTGATTATTTTTACAATATTCAGACCTGTGGTTTATTTTTCAGAAAAACAGAAAATGTTTCACACTTAATGTCTACCTCTGATAATATGAAGGAATAATTTGTTATATAGTCATCATTTTTATCTTAATGGAGTTGTAGTCCATTCTTTCTAATGCTATTTTTAAAACACATTTCTAATAAAATTTTTCTTACTCTGTATACCAACTTAACTTCACACATATCATACAGTAACTATATTTAAAGTTTAAAGTATTTGGACTTGGAAGCTTCCAGGGTCACTTATTCAATAACTAGATAGCAATTGTTTGAAGTAAAATCTTATGTAGGGCTGGTATTTGCTTCCCTGAAAGTCTTCCTTATAGATCTAATTCTTCTCTTTCAGATCACATAAGTAAATTCAATCATCCTTTCTAACCTAAGGACTATATTAGTAAACTGTCTAACTTTCAGTGTACTTTCCATCCCAACAAGTGCTGCATTACAAAACTATTAAGAGCTTTCATAGCATGCACTTATTACTGTATGATTCTTAAGCAGGAAATTGTACTGAAAATGATCTTGAATTTTACATACACACACACACAGAGGAAAATGTTTCCGAAAAATCGAGATGTATTATAAGGAAATTATACACATGCATAAGTATGTAAATACAGTTATATGCATATTCAGTGTTTTTGCATGTCTTAATAAAGTGGTGCATAAAATAGAAAATGGAATGTCTCTATTAGTTGTGTGTTAACTCCAATCATCTCTAATAGGTTAGAGAGTAGAACAAAACTTAGAAGTCTTGCTGTTGTAATTGTTAAAGTGCTATTTTGAATAATAACTGAAACGTCTGTGTGAATCCACCCACAGACACCTGAAAGAGCACAGCCTTGATATCTAGGCAGTGAAATTCTACTCTGAAATACATTAGGTCTCTATAAATCAATATTGACTGGACAGCGACTGGTTGGAATTAAGCTTGGTCAGTGTTCCTATGTTGGGTTTTAGGTATATCACTTTTATTAAACAGCATTAGAATATGACTCTCTTCAGAAAGGAAATGATAATATACTCAAGGTTTTTCTTCTGTAAAACTCAGTACACTCAGTATAGACTTGCACAAAGAATACAGTCAACCAATTTTTTAAATCACATTTTGATACTTTCTTCCCTTTCACAGATCATTTTCCGTAAGATCAGTGATGTGAAGAAGGAGGAGGAGGAGCGCCTCAGGCAGAAGAATGAGGTAACTCTCAGTATCCCTGTGGACCACCCAGTCAGAAAGCTCTTCCAGAAATTCAAGCAGCAGAAGGAGCTGAGGAACCAGGGATCAACTCAAAGCGACCCAGAGCGGAACCAGCTCCAGGTAGAAAGTCGCTCCTTACAGAATGGAGCCTCCATTACTGGCACCAGTGTGGTGACCGTGTCACAGATCACACCGATCCAGACGTCTCTGGCCTACGTGAAAACCAGTGAATCCCTCAAGCAAAACAACCGTGATGCCATGGAACTCAAGCCCAATGGCGGTGCTGACCAAAAATGTCTCAAAGTCAACAGCCCAATAAGAATGAAAAATGGAAATGGGAAAGGGTGGCTCAGACTCAAGAATAATATGGGAGCCCATGAGGAGAAAAAAGAAGATTGGAATAATGTCACCAAAGCTGAATCCATGGGGCTATTGTCAGAGGACCCCAAGGGTAGTGATTCAGAAAACAGTGTGACCAAAAACCCATTAAGGAAAACAGATTCCTGTGACAGCGGGATTACAAAAAGTGACCTTCGTTTGGACAAGGCTGGTGAGGCTCGAAGTCCACTGGAGCACAGTCCCATTCAGGCTGATGCCAAGCACCCCTTTTATCCCATCCCCGAGCAGGCCTTACAAACCACACTGCAGGAAGTCAAGCATGAACTCAAAGAGGACCTTCAGCTACTAAGCTGCAGAATGACTGCCCTGGAAAAGCAAGTGGCAGAAATTTTAAAATTACTCTCAGAAAAAAGCGTGCCCCACACCTCTTCTCCCAAATCCCAGATGCCCCTCCAAGTACCTCCTCAAATACCATGTCAGGATATTTTTAGTGTTTCAAGGCCTGAGTCACCTGAATCTGACAAAGATGAAATCCACTTTTAATATATTCCTATATATTTGTTAATATATTAAAGCAGTATATACATCTATATACATATGTGTGTATATACAGTATATACATATATATATTTTCACTTGCTTTCAATATGATGAACACAATAGGGATTTTGATATGTAAATATTGCATGTCCAGCTGGATTCTGGCCTGCCAAAGAAGATGATTATTAAAATCATAGATACTGCTTGTATATTATGCAGTTCACTGCATGCACACTTGATATTTATTTATAATCTGTATTCTATAATAAAAAAAAGGACACTTTTTGTTATCCAAGGCAATGTACTATTTGAAGAATCAGGGTTCAACCTGCCAATGTTGCCGTGACTAATTTGATCTCAGGCTGAGTATATCAAACTGTCATTTCCTCGCTGTTTTGTTAAGTTTAAATTTTTTATTAATGCCAAGAAAGAGTTCAGCATTTGAAACTGTTAGCACCATTTTATGATCTCTTTCCATAGGATATTTTTCTGAAATTTAGTGTTAGATTATTTCCCCTCCAGGCAGCATTTGTTCCATTTAAATGATTGGTTTTGTTGCCTAAGCCAGATAGATAGAAATGTGGGAAATTGAGAATTTAATGCTTTTAGGTTTTGTGCATGAATTGCATTGTCTCTCAATGATACCTCTCCTTTTTTAACATTATACATAGATTGTAATCATTAACTCTTACGTAAGGAAATCCCTACTCCCTTCATTTTGGAGATCAGCTGCCATCTCGTAAGCTGACTTTATCAACACCATGAATCTTAAACTCTTACTATAGTGTATATTATCATAGAAATACTGCACCACAGGGTATCAGGGCCTTTTTATAATTGATGTCAGAGATGCTGATTCTCCAAAGGTGATGATTGTTCTAAATTTGTGTTTCAAAACCGTACTTAAGGCTGAAGTGGAAAGGCTCTTAGTTAAGAAGCAAACAAAAGAATCCTATATGTAATCATATAGAGATTGAATTAATTGTGATATAACTAAAAAAGAATATAAGCAGTTAGATAAGTATTCTTAGCATATCTGTAACTCTGAATGAAGAACAGATATGGAATTGTTCACATTTGATTCTTCATGTTGGTAGAGATGGTATATGCAAGGTGATTAACAAGCAACAGTAACTGAGAGCCCAACTATGCGTTAAGTTGCTCATCCAAGTGCTTTTCTGTACTTTTATTCCGGTTACAATTTTCTAAAGCTTTTTTTGCACAAAGTTCTACTGCTGGACCTCTGCTGAGTTGATAGAATAGCTACTGTGGCTCAGGCAGAACCGTTTATGAAAGGGGGATACTAACGACTGAATTTCCTAGTCTTTTGGGTCGTAAATCCTCTTCTTAGAAAGTGCCTATTATCAGCTAAAAAAAAAGTCACAAAAATTACATGTAGCTAGTCCCTTCATGAAATGCATTCAGAAAAAAAAAAATACATGTACATTTGAAAGAGCCCTTAGAGCCTGTTCATTTCTTTTGACTAAATGATATTATATGAAGTGTATCTGAGATGCGTTTTTAATTGGTACATGCATGACATTTATTAGTGGGAACAAAGGAATTAGTGTTTTCATCAAGTTGAAAATATGTAACAGCAATTTGTATATTATTGGACCATCTGTACATATATGTTAATAATATATAGCAGTGAAAGTTACATTAAAGATATTTTAGTCTGTTGTACCCTTTTTATGAGCTTTTGTAACTATCTCCTAGCCCTCCCAACCAAAACTTCTAGAACTAAAAGGCAAACTGTTGTAATCAAACTGAAGAAAGAAAGGCAAATTGACAAAAAGTTATTCTTTGAGAACTTCTATGAGTACTTCTTCCTTACATGCTCGTAAGATGTGTCTCTTTAAAGGCAGAGTCTCAGAACCTATAGGCCATGGATTCCATTCATTTTCTATGTGCACATGGATTCCATTAACAATAATGGAAGTTTTCAGGGGAGCATGTGTCTAGGCTATGCTGCACAATCTACTTAGCATGGGCACAAGGAGACGAGGTGATTATGATGTAAACAACCAGATTTGAATCTGTCATTTCATTGCCTTCCTGGTGAGGATAGCACCTTTTTCTAAACCTTTAATGGTTCTCAAATTCCAGGGTATTTTTCAGTTTGTTTAACCATGTGTGAAACAAGCTTGACTAAACTTTTAAAGATGACATATTGGTCAAATTAATTTGAGTATGGAAATTGTTTAACCTTCGCCACAGGCTTAAGACATACTAGTGGTGGGTGTTAAGCAGTATGAGAAGGACTGTGAAACAGGGTAATTTCAAGCCACAATCCATGCTTTTGCATTTTAGTGTTGTAAATACATATTGAGTTCTGGCATGGATTGAAAGTTTCACCCAATCAACATACAATATTTACTGTTTATATCTGAAGAAAAGTAGCATCAGGTTTTGAACTCTAAGCAGTCAAGAAAGAGGAGAAAGCATCAACTGCTTACTGCTGGTGCCCTTACCACAGTTCTTTTCCAACCACCTCTTCTCTGTGTGCATGACATGATGTGGTGCTGAACGCGTTCTGCTCTTGCGGCAGGAAAGCATGTATTCAGCAAACACTGTATATAGAATAGTCTCTTAGGTTCCCAGATCCCAGAATTCGGAACAGTTGAACTAACTCATATTTGGAAGAAGGGTGAGCACTTGGCAATCAATACGTGCAGTAAAGATACAATCATGTGCTGTGTTGCCTCAGTCAGCACAGACTCTAGACTCTTTTTGGGGACCACAGGACTGCATGTTTTATTCTTACACTCTAGTGATGCTCTTGGTGAATCCAGGAATAAAGTTTTGCTATTCTATTTCTGAACAATGTATTAGTAAAAATAATAAGATGTGTATTTAAAATACAAACATTTTCCAAAGCACCTTAACACACCTTTAATATTTTTCTACAATACATGACCTAATTAAAGGGTGTGCGCTGGCCAGGTGGTTGTAACTTAATAGTGAAAGTCAAACAACAATGGAAGTGTAATGTATACATAATCGCAGCAAGTTCTTATCGGTCCTTACTCTAAATGTGTTGATGGAAGAATCCTAACCATAAAAGGTTAATAGGTACATGAAAGGCAGATGACAATTATTTCTGCTGGTGTCCCACATTGACATGAATAGTACTCAGAATGATTCTAGCCACAATGAATAGAACCACATAATTCCTTATTGAAATGGATTTTTTTATTATAACTCTAGTCCTAGGCAATATTAAATCTATTAGTACAAGTATACTCAGATTTCAGATTTTTTAACTTTATGGAGATCAGAGCAAGTATACTTAGGAACAAAACCAAACAAAAATGGGTTAGGAATGCCTCCTGGAATAAATAGTTACTTCTGGTACAGCTAGCACTTTGATAGAAATGTTAAGGATAAACAGTAACTAAAGGGTCATTTTGTGAATGAATCCTATTGGAGCCCAAATGCAAATGACAGCTTCCTTTATATTTAAAGAAAGTTTGCTCACCTATGGTAGCTAGAAAATTTGACTTCTATTTTAAATAAATGTGTTTAAGTAACTTTAAACTTTTTTAAATTCTTAAACATTGGCTGTTTTTGAAGTACCCAGTATTGGTGAAATTATGTATCGTAATCCCAACAAGTTCCAAAATCATATTCTACTTTCATTTTTAAGCTACTTGCTCTGAGTTCCCCCCCCACACACACAATTTCATGTAGGTAATGAGAAAATTTATTTAGAAAGTGTGCATCACATATAAATAATTTAAAGATTGTTAGAATTATATGAATGATATGCTTTATTACTTCTTTGTCATGTGGAAGAGTGGTTGTCTTGTGGCTGTTTAATGGAAAAGAAGAAGATAGAAAAGTAGTTTTTTCAGAATACTATGGGGATGAGTGCCTGAGCTGTGTTTAGAGTTCTAGATCAAGCTTTGCCACAATCATGTAGTGTAACTTCAGGCAAGTTAGCTGTTTTGGTTTTCTTGAATTTTGGGCTTTGGATTTCTCACTAGTAACACTAAATGGAAAATAGGAGTTATTCACTTCTTATATCAAGATTGTATTGAGAAATCAAACTTTTTTTTTCTTGGACAAAAACATAAGAAAACAAATTAACATTAGGGGTTTCCCACCCGCCCCCTACCAGATTAGCTAAAATCTTCCAAAGTTTAGAGGGGATTTTTTTTCTAATCAGAATTTGATTGGAAGATATATAGGTTGCTAAATAGTAATTACTGGCATTCAAGCCTCAGAGAAATTACTTTGACATTTAGAAATACTGATCAAATAAACATAAGAGAATGAAGGCCTTTTGAGGGTGGAAAGAAAATGAGCAAAATAAAATTTTTTGGTAGATAGATACATTTTTAAATTTGTCTTAGCCATTTTTATTAAATCAGAAGTCTCAATTTTGTAGTTAAAAGTCAGTTTATTGAAGACTATTCAAGGCACAGGTAGTTAATATTTCAGATTTTTTTTACTTAAAACAATCATCATTTCCTAAAATATGTGTCTTCATAAACACATATTTTCATAACAAAACTCCTTTACTTTGAAAGAATCATGCCAATAGTATGCATTAAGGAGAGACAGCTATTTGAAGGACAATAAATACACCATTCGTGTTATTTTGTCCTCAGTAACAAACAGTATTTTACTTTAAAAGATTACAAATTGTGCTTGATAGAGTTTCTAATTTAAGGAAGACATATAATACAAGTGTAGCCTTTGATAGCACTTAAACATTTAATTTTGGGAAAAAAATGAAAATAATTTTGATATTTGTTTCTTTTACAAAGATAATACTGTATGTTAAGAGATTTGCTCAGACCAGCAGTCACCACTTTTGTCATGATGATTTAGGTAAAGAACACAAGAAAAGCAAAAGGAAACACAGGGTGCCATGCTATGCATTAGAAGAGATATTAAAATATTTTATTGTATATTGTTAATCTTTTTGTCAAACAAGAATTTTAAAGCTGTTACTATGAATCATAAATTAGGTATTATCTTGGAGGCAGACATGATTTATCAAATTAAAGAAAGATTCATCTTTATTGCCTTATATTTTTGAGTAAAGAGTTGAAGACTGTTTCTGGGTATCTGTCATCACTGATAATGACTTTTTACTATCCACTGTAATCTTATTTATTTGTTGATAACTGTTGGTAACATTTATATTTTAATCTATTGTGTCAAACCTGTGGCATTACAACTCATACCTGGATTACATATGTATTGTATACATATGTAAATAAATATGTTCAATCCACTTGTTCTCAGTGTAAACTTTGTACTTGTAGCTTAAGCTACCTTTAAAGGTCTGTTAGCAGCTTTTTGAATAAAATCAAACACATTGCCATTGAGTAGGAACCAACTCATAGCTGACATTCTCTTGGATTTCCAAACCTGTAACCTGCACAGAAGGAGATTGTCTATTTTTCTCCCTGGTACATCTGAAACTCTAAAGGAGATAAGCTTTGAGTTAGTGGTATAATTCCATATCAACTATGTCACTAGAAGTCCCTGACTTCTAAGTTCAGAAGTTAGCAGATTATAGAACAAGACTCCTTATGACATTATGTCTGTTGTTGTTTTAAGGCTTGTTACAGATCAGTTTGACATTAAAGATATAGTCATCCTAGAGATTACATAATAAGAACAAAAAGCAAGATGGCGATTTAGATAGATGAGAGATAGCAGGCTTCAAAGTCTTGTATTGTTATTTATCGTCAAATGAGAACCACTCATAACTGACCTTCTGTTGGATTTTCAGAGGCAGCAAATATTAAAGGTGATTGCCCATCTTTCTCCTGTGGAATAGCTTGTGGATTCAAACTGCCTGCCTTTGGGTTGGCAAGTGCAGTTCCTTTGCACTAAGTCACCAGAAGCTTATGGAAATCCAAATGAAGCCTTGCATTGTTTGCATTTGGAACAAACATACAAAGTGGAGCATAGCAGAAGTTGCAATTTAGACTCAGATTTCTAAGCTAATTGCAAAGGAGGAGACTTCCCATCCTTCTCCCATGAAGGAGCTGATGAGTTTGAACAGCCTGCCTTTGAGTTGGCAGCTGTTCCATGGGAGAAGAATGGGAAGTCTCTCCTCCCTTGTAATTAACTGTCCCTGAAAACCTGGTTGAGGGTCATCTATGAGTCGGTTCCTCCTTGACAGCACATAACAAAAACCATAGGGACTTAGTGGTTGCGTACTCAGCTTTTAACTGAAAGATTGGTGGTTGAAACCCACCTATACACAGACTCTTTAGAAGAAAGCTGGCAATCTTTGAGACAGTTCTACTTAGTGACATAGGGGACATAGGAGTCTTTTGGAGCTGAAATTAATGATGACAAAAACAGATCTAAGTACGATCCCTGCCAATGTAAATGGGTGAAATCACATTAACTCTGTGACTATTTCCTCTTTTCTCTGCAAAGGTGTTCATTAATTTTATCCGAATGAACAGATCTTTTCTCTCTTGGAATTTCACCCAATTTATTTCATTTAGAATATCTCCAGATTTCAATTTTTTTTACATTGCTTTCCTAATCTAGTAAAAAGACGCTGAAAATAATTACTTATTAGTAGTAATTCTATTCCTGGCTAGGTGGGTTACTTTATTGTTTGTTGCTAGCTGTCCAATTGATTCTGGCTTTGCGGTGGCCTTAGGTGTACACAATGCAATCGCTCAATAGTGTTCTCAAGGCTGGACCCTTTCAGAAGCAGAGCTCCAGGCCTCTTTCAAAGTGCTTCAGAGTGGGTTTAAACTGGCCACCTTTCAGTGAGTGATTAAGTACTTAACTTCTGCACCACATAAACACACTTCTTTTTTAGTGCTTAAGAATCAATAGAAATTTTATGTACCTCAGTTTTACAATTGGTTTTCTTTTTCCTCTTCACTCACTCACTGCCATTGATGAGAACCAACCACAACTGATCCCCTTGCAAGTTTCCATTGGCTGTAAATCTCATGGGAGGATATTGTCCAGCATTCTTCCCTGGAGTAATAGGTGGATATGAACTGACAAAGCTGTTATCTTTGGGTTAACAACATAACTCTCTACTGACTAGGCCACTGTTGTGGTGGTGGTTTGTACCATAGAGTCAAAACTGACTCTTAGCTGACCCTCCAATGGATTTTTCAGAAGCAGTTTAATCTCATGGGAGCTTCTATTATTTAGAAAGGGAGCTGTGGTGCCATGGCCCATAGAGAGTGGTGTGGCTAAGACAAATGGGATCCCTATCAGACAGTTTGAATCCTCTATGGCAAAAAGATAGGCAAGGTCCACACAATTTATTGTATCTATAAACATGATGGAGGGTCGATTCTGAGTTGGTTCACACCTATGAAAATGAGTGACTAATAATTACAAATATGTGATCTTAATAAAGATTATAGTGAAGATAAGCTGTAATGAAAATGCTAAAAGTATTATAACAAAGTAATTAATAGAATGATGGTGCCTAATAACTTTAAGTAAATTAATTCATTACACAGTACTACTGTTAATTACTATTAATAAATTTAATCTTCAAAGCTTTTTATCTAAAATAATTAAATCTCCACTATCCCTGGAAGGGAGGAAATATCTTTTCTTAAGTCCAAATATGATTGAAACAGTAGGGGTTCTCGCAATGCCATCTGTTTAATCTCCATTTCCCAGAACACTTGGAACACTCAAGTGCACGTTGCGCGTGCAGACACACACACACACACACACACA
>NW_006399854.1:6561905-6572433 GCF_000299155.1 Elephantulus edwardii | reverse complement strand
ACACACACACACACACACACACACACACACACACACACACACACACACACACACACACTTTTACTAAAGAGAAATTAGGTAAGCAATTACATTAAATAAATACTCCTTATAGGGTAGTAGAATTTGCTGTTGGTCCTATATTTTAATTAAAAATGATGCTATGTAGAGAAAGGGAAAAGGAATAGTATTTTTAATGCCTAATATGCACCAGATATTATAAAGTATTGTAACTTAAGACTTTCTATTTACCTTTTTTTATAATGAGACCAATATGGTTCGTATTCTTAATAAGTGTGAGGGGCCGGTGAGCATTTGGGCTTGGAACCAGGAACATGGTGAAGGCAGAGGTTAAAGAGAGATGAAGTGAAATCTGTTCCTTTACTCTTGAGATTATAAATTATAGTTACAGAATTAGCATTCTTTCTTATGCTAAACGCTTTATTTAGATTACTTTATTTAATCCTTAAACCAACTCTGTGTAAACCAAAGAACTAATTCTGGATAACAGATATTGACAAAGGCTGAGATCCTAACACAAGCCATCAAACCCTAAGAGAAATTGTAACCTAAAGAATATGGACATTACAAAGACTAGTTTAACCACGTATCCCTAGCTTTCTCATACATGAACATTTATAGATGTCTTGCATTAAAATAATTTTTAAAATTGCCATCTATAGTCCAATATTTCATTTTTACAGAAGGTCAAAAAATGAAATCAGTTCGCAATCATGTCTGTTAGAAGCAAAACTTGCCCTCATCTCAATAATACCATTTTCTTTCATTTCTATCAATAGTTGAAAGGCATCTTTGGAAATAAATTGCAAAATGTGGTTCTAAGTAAACGGCAACTTTAATGTGGGTCATATGTCAACATATCCTTCGTCTAGTTTTAATCCAAAGAAGTGATGGGTATGAAAGTCAAGGAAAGCAAAATCATTCAGAATTTTTTACTTGATGCTGCTCTTTATTTGTATTGTTGCAATTTGGATATGATCCATAAAAGGATTTTTATTTTTAAAATTTAGTTTTTAACCACTGCATTTCAAGTATATTATTCAGATATTTATATTGATTGCGCACAGCTTTGCTTTCTGGCTAAGCCACTATTAAGTACATTATCCAAATGAACCATTTCTATTTAGAATGACAACCTATGTTCTTATTTTTTAAATTTAATGAGCCCTTTGCATACACTTCTAAGAGTTAAAATAACTTTCTCTGATGAAAAATATGTTAATTTTCTGGATATGATTTATTTCTTCTTCCATCTGAGATTTTCAAAGAAAATGTCTTCAGATACAAAGGAAAGAACAAGGAGTGATATTTCACTCTGGGGTCCTCAAGCAGCAATATTCTGCTTCATTTTGATAATTATATAGTAGTGCTAAAACTATGGAAAAGATTCTCCCACTTTTTTTCATAGTAACTGTAGAAGATCCCAGTGATGTTTTTCAAAGCTTTTTGGTTATATCATTTATAGCCCCGCTTTTTAAATTATTACTTCATTATTCATGAAATCAGATTACGATTCAAATTATGTACAGTCATTTGTTCAAAGAGCAATTGGCAAAATTGTACAGCTTCTGGCCAGAGATGACTGGGGCAATGTGACGAGAAGGGAAAAGGTGGCTATTGCTTCCTCTGGATGATTTCTCCGTGTGTGGTGCTGTTAAAATATACTTTGATTTCTTTTTTTAGGATAGTACATAGTCAAATCAAAAGATTACATTAGGAAGCAGTTAAAAAACTTGTTAAGAGTTGTACTTGAGTGCTCCCTCATTGACCAATGAGCTTAGAGTATCTGGTTCTGACTTAAAAGCTAGTTAGCACTTGTCTGTCGGGCCTGCATCTTGAAGACAAAACCAAGATTATCTGACCACTTCCTATTTCACAAAGAATCACTGTGCCAGTGATTGACCTGACTAGCCAAGCCCAAAATATCTACCTTGATGTATGAATAGTCCAGTTTGGTTTTTTATAAACATTAGTTTTACCAACTTGTGATCAAGTAGTTTATCCTTGTTTTCTGGTCAATAATTTTTGATAACCTTTTCTGTCTAGGTCCAGACTTTGCACTGAGTTGTGGAAATTGGTTGCATATAAAAAATTAGATTTTTTTTTATCCTAAAGCCTTTAGTATCATTTGATCCTGATTTTTTTCCATCTAAAGTATGATGGAAAACATTCCTGATGATCTTGAGGTTGAACAAACAGAAAGAATAGGCAGCAAATGATGTAAAACCACAAAAGAGATTAACTTTTAATTCAATGTCTAAGAAAGTTTGATTTTTCAAAACTGAGATGCTGCGATCTGAGACCTGAATTTATAATACTGGTACTTGAAGATGCTGCAGTCATGCATTGTCAACTTGCACAGAGTATTTAATGGAAATTTTACTAAATTTCAGACATACTTTCATTTAAAAGGAAGAATATTTAATACATCTCATATTGGAAAAAAATGGTAACAAGGATTGTTCTCTCTTTTCTGAGGAAATAGATTCACATTTGAGTCCAACAATCCATTTTCAGAAAAGAAATTGTAGTCGGTGTTTACTTAACATCTCCTAGTGATTGGTAACAATAACAGCTACCATTAAACTGTCAGTATCCGCTAAAGCCCCTTCATTGTTGAAAATACATTAGGACCAAATTCCTTAAACTATTATCTCAAAAAATTGGAATCATTTCCATTCTGAAATATACATAGTATTTGTTTACAAAGCAACGACATCTAGGAATATTTGTACACAGATAATACAAATGAAAGCATGCACATTTATGAAAGTGTAGTTTTTTAAAAAATTATTTGTTCTAGTGACTTGATTTACACTAGTTGCTACATTTTGTGTTCTACAACAAAATCAACCTGACTATAGCATTAATGTGATTGGGAATTTATTTTTTCAACCTCTGTAAAAAACTTTTGCCACTGCAATGATATGTGCAGGAATCGACAATATTAGCATGCCTCTGCCTTTAAAGATTGAGTCACTAGATGCTATTGGTGTTGTTTAAGGATGTATGGGCTAACTCTTCATGTGAGAAGTTTTTAATCGAGTTACGCTAAACAGTAATTGCCAGAACTTTTCAAATCATATTCATACAAGTTGTTTTTGTACTTGAACAACGTCATTGCAATATGTAATATAGAAATTTTGTTTGTGCTATGGACCTATCATCATCAATTTGCTGAAAGGGTGTGTAAAAATATTATAACTGAGGTCAATTCCTGAACTTTGTGATCAAAATCTAATTGCTTCTGGGAAGTTTGTAGTGAGTCTCATTCTATTTAAATGTTTATCAAGAAAGATCATTTGAAAAAGTAAATTGGCAGGTGGAACTTTCTCACTCAAAAGAATTTCTGGGGTTTAGCACAATAAATTTCATCAGGGAGGATTAACTTTGATTTTTTCTTTATTTAAATGTGAGTATTTTTTCATGATACAGAATAAAATGTGCATTTTGTGGAACTTCTTTGAATTGGGTCTTTGTTGGAAAGGATTACTTTGAATTTCGTTTAATAAAAAAAACTTTCAATATAATAACACTCAGTAATGGATTCAGATGGAAAGTCTTTTGATGTATTAGTTTTGCTACTGCTCTATTTTTAGGTCTTGCAATACTTCTGGTAAATTGATTCGTTAGATTATGAATTATAACACTGAGGTCATGTTACCTTGTTGTTGTTGTTGTGAGCTGTCGAGTCAGAACTGACCCATAGCTGACCCTCCAGCCAATTTTCAGGGAAGTTAATCCTACGGGAGCAGTTTCCCCATTCTCCTCCTGCAGAGCAGCTGGTGGATTCGAACTGTGTATCTTTGGGTTGCAGCACAGCTTCTTGCCTCTAGACCACATGGGCTCCCCTAGAAAATATTTTTTTAGAAATGTTTATTTAGAGCATTTCATTGTTCTATACAGTTGTGTGATGATAAAGTCTGCAGAGAATTTTGAAGATTTAAAAAAAAAACACTAAATTGGATTTTTAAAAAATATTTCATAATTATGTAAACCAATCAAAAGAAATCTAATTTTGTAACGTTATGGATTCATGCTGGTGTGTGAAATTTGGATTTTTAAATAGCAGGATGTCCATGGGAGAATATAGAGCAGAATTCTCCCTTTGGATAAAGTCTTGAGTGGTTTTACCATTACCCCTGGAGCTTTAACACTCTTCTCTAATTAAAGTAACACAGGTTTAAGGGATGCTTTGCTGCATGTCACCAAAAAGCACCTATTGTTTTTCTATGGAAGGAGGTATTTAATGGAGGATAAATGAAAGAAGGTTTTAATTTTTGGTGATTATGGTGTCATGTAAGTGGAGAATTCTAGAGATGACTCTCAGGTGTGAGGTAGCAAGAGCAATGATGACCTCACATAACTAAAGGGGTCGTTAAAGAAACAGGATCATTTCTACACAAATGATCAACAATTAGCCTATTCCTTCCTGCTTTTTCTCTTTTTTTTCCTTTTCACTACCTCCTTTTGCATATAAGCATGTGTGAATGAATATATGCCCACACACATATGCAGGTCACACATCACAAAAGTAACAAATTACAAGTTTTCCTTATCAATTCTGTTAAAATAATTTAACTGAGAAAGACCAATCATCAGAATCTGATAAACCTTTTTATAAATAAACAACAGTGCTGTGGAAAGATAGTTTTGTGTCTAATAATTCTGTTTACGCAAAGGTCAATACGCTTTTTACTTCAATTCTCTTTAAAAGGATTATAGCAAGGGTACTTTCTCACTTCTATTTTAAGATTATTATTCCATATCCAACAAACATGATATTCTATATCAGTTCAGAGTTTTAGCAGCATAAGTAGATATTTAATCCATTTGAAAATCTGCCTAAATCTATACACTCAGAGTTCAAGGAGGTTGAAAAATTGTTGGCTGGGTATTCATTAATTCATGCCACCTGTGAGAAGTAAAAATGTGTAACTTCTAGATTTCTTGTCTTCAGTAAATTCAAGGGATTATAGGAATACTATTACACATGATTCTGCTATTAGCTGGTGCCAAGACTAAGGGGTGTGAGGGACAGGGGTGAAAGAGGGAGAAAGTGAGATGATGGGGAGGGAGGAAATGGAAGGAGGAGAGGAGTAAAGGAAGGCAGATGGAAAGGGAGAGAAAGTGTGGCTTAATTCTGGGATGATATTTTTCCAGGTTTTAAAATTCATTTGTTGTCTTATGGAATAGGTATATCTTGGTGTAAACATAGATAGACTCTAGTCCATTAAATTTTACAGAAGAGTATTTGATAATAGTGGGAGTTTATGACAGAGAACTTCCTGAAATTCAAGCTGGATTCAGAAGAGGCCATGACACAAGGGATATCATTACTAATATCAGATAGATTTTGGCTGATAGCAGAGAATACCAGAAAGATGCTTATTTGGTTTTATTGATGGTACAAAGGCATTTTAGTGTATGGCTCATAACAAATTTGATCTAATTAACATTGAGAAGAATGGGAAACCAAGAACACTTAATTGTGCTCTGTGAAATCTCTATATAGACCAAGAAGCAGCTGTTCTAGCAGAACAAAGGAACATTAACACATTCTTATTATCAGTGAATGTATGCATCAAGGTTGTATTCTTTCTCCATACCTATGAAATATTTATGCTGAGAAAATAATTTTAAAAATTGGATTATATTAAAAAGAATATGTCATCATGGTTGGAGGAAGACTCCAACAACCTGCATTATTATTAACGACCCTACCAACAGAAAGTAAAGAAGACTTGAAACACACATTACAGAAGATCAAAGACTACAGCCTACAATATGGGTAAGATCTCAAAATCCAGAATACAAAAGTCTCAACAGTGGACTGATAGGCAACAACATGATAGATGGGGGGGGGGAAGATTATTGAATTGTCAACAATTCATACTACTTGGATCCACAATCAACATTCATGATAGCAGCCATCACTTGTTGCTTTGGGGAAATTGGCTGTCAAAGCCCTTTCCAAAGTTATACAGAGCAAGGGCATACGTTCAAAGACAAAGGTGGATCTGATCCAAACCATGATCTTTTCAATCACTTCCTGTGCATCTTAAAGTTGGACAATGAATAAAGGAGATTGATACCTTTAAATTGTGGTGTTGGTGAAGAAAAGTATCAAATAGCCATGGACTGCCTAAAGAACAAGCAAGCCTGTCTTGAAGGAAATGCAACCAAAGTGGCTCCTTAGAAACAAGAATGGTGAAACTTCATCTTACACACTTTGGTCATATTCTGAGGAGGAAACTAGTCACTGTTGGAAGGTCCGAAAAAGAGAGGAAAGCAAGACAACTACACATTGACCAGCACAATGGGCATATGCCAGAGATAGTGAGGGTGATGCTAGGCTTGACAGAGTTCTGACTTGTTTATAGGATTGCTATGTGCAATAGTTGACTTGACAGCACATAACAAGGAGTAACCATCACTGGAGAGGGTTATCATGCTTAGCAAAATAGAAGGGTTAGAGAAAAAGAAGATCCTTAGTTAAGTGAATTGATAACAGTGGATGGGAAAATGGGCTAATGCTTGGCAATGAATGGGGAGACTTTGCAGCACAAGCTGTACATAGGGTAACTTGATGGCACTCTACCCAAACAACAGCACCCTCATGGAAAAGGAAAGCAGGTGTTGATGCCATTTATGACCATCGTTAATAAAATGGCATTAGCCACAAGGAGTCATTCAGCCATTAACAAAAGGTATGATACTGTTTTAGGCAGCACATTCCAAAATTTACATCACAGAGTCTCTTCTACAACTTTTAATATCCTGTTCTAAATTCAACAGCAAGATTTTGTTAAAATTCTTTACGTTGGTGCTCTTTGAGCTATTTCATTTACTAATAGCAGGAGTGCAAGTACTTTCCAAGAAAGGAAAGAATTTTTGTTCTCAGTGCTTCTTAAATTTCCACAAGCTCCACCTTAACTCCCTTCCCCTTGAATCTTAAACACCCAGAAAAGGAGAGAAGGCAGCTAAATTTTACAGTCCCAGTTCATTTGTTGCTGCGTGCAGACACACACACACACACACACACACACACACATCTTCTTCTCTGCTATTGGCAAGAGGAGGACCAGAAATAATCCTTGCAGATGACCTTAAGCTGGTGGCTATGGCTCCCTGCTTCCCACAGAAGAAAAGGACAGATGAAAGAAGATGTCTAACAAAATTACTCATAAGTGCTCAAAAAGGTTGGGTCTGAAGAGGAGGTGGGAAGGGGTGGGCTTGCTTTTCAGGATATCAGCAGTAACTGAGATATGCCTGTGCTAGTGGAGTTTTCTGGGGCCCTTCTCTGTTCTCTTTCCACTGCTACTGGATATTTTAGGTTTTGTGCAGCCTAAAGTAGGTTGGGAACAGACAAAATGAGATAATAGCAATGAAAGAGCTTTGAAAAATATAATGGCTATACAAAACTCAAGGCTCTTTTGCCATTGATTTCCCTAGCAATCAAGGGTAAGTTTCAGATCTTTTTGAAAAGGATTCATAAATATTAATAACATATGTTGACACCCAGTGGCTAGTGAAGTCCCAGATTTTTGTCACTTCAAGAAAATGAAAATTGGACAAATATCAAAGTTTGTTCCAATCTGGCTAGCAGAGAGAGTGCACTTACTTCCCTTTCAGTCACAAAGAATAGCAGATATACCACAAAAACCAACACTACACCAAAAGCCCACACCGCAGAAAAGAAAAAAGTTCAAAAATATCTAGTACATGAACTTTATTATAAATATATGCCCAGTTTCCTGAATCCGAAGTACTCCAGAAAGCAGTACTATTTGACAGTTTCATTTTCAGAGTTTGTTTTTAGATAAGATTGGGTTCCTTTAAATGGAAAAAATCAGTCATGAGTATATATATAAAACCTTACTTGCAGAAACAAAAATCCTCACAACTGGACCAATAAGCAACATTCTGATAAATAGAGAAAAAATTGAAGTTGCCAGGGATCTCATTTTGAATCTACAACCAACACCAGTGGAATCAGCACTAATGAAAGCAAATGATGTACTGCGATGGGAAAATCCATTGTCAAAAACCTCTTTAAAGTGCTAGAGATCAAGGACACCTGTTGGAAAACTAAGGCGCACTTGACCTAGGTCATGATATTTTCAGTTGCTTCTTATGCATGTGAAAGTTAGACAATGCAAAGGACAAATAAACCATAATGTGTGTCTGTATTGGTGAAGAGTACCGAATACACCTGAGACTGGCACAGGAACTAACCAGTCTGTCTAGCAGAAGTGCAGCCACAGTGTTCCTTAGAAGCACACATGGTGCAATTTTGACCCACATACTTTGGGCATGTCATCAGGAAGGACCAGTGCTAGGAAAAGGACATCATGTTTGGAAAAGCAGAGGGTTCAAAAAGGAGAGGAAGACTCTTAACGAGATGGATTGACAAAATGACTGCAACAATGGATATATGTGCCTGAGCAGAGTGGAGATTATGTGGAGGACACAGGATGAAGCAAGGGTTTGAGCTGTTTTACAAAACATATATATATTGTTACGTGCCACTGAGTCAGAACCAACTCACAGCTGACCCTTTAATAGGTGTTCAGAGACTATAAATCACATGGAGAGAGACAGGCAGTCTTCCACACAGAGTTGCTTGTAGACCTGTTGTTGTGTTATGAGCCATTGAGTTACCTGAGACTCATAGCGACCCTATGGACCACAGCTCTGAAGCTTGTTCCAGTCTCACTGACTGGGAAACACCCACCCCCACCCCCTTCCCCAGTTACTGTACGAATCCATCTCATCACAGGTCTTCCTCTCCTGTGCTGCCTCTCCACCCTTCTGAGCATGACTCATTTCAAGGAAAAGGCTCATACAGTATTTGTGGAGGCTTGCAAGTCTCATATCTATGGAGCTGTGGAACCTAGTTAAGTCTCAAATTTCTGGTTCAAATAAGAGGTCTGGCTCATGTGTTTGTAAAGGCTGACAAACTCAGAAGAAGCAAATCAGACAACAATTTGCTGACATAAGAACTAAAGATCAGAGGATAATAAATATAGGATTGAGGAAGAGTTAACTCTAGTACAACATAAATATCTATATATGTCTATTATTGTTGTTGTTGTTGATTGCTGTTGAATCAAGCACGACTCATAGTGACACTATGAACAAGAGGCCTGAATTTCTATAACTATCATCATTTATCAAAGATCATAGAGTTTCCAGAGGCATGTTGTTTAGGAAGTGGATGCCACTCCTGCTTCCAAACCTGTCTTGAACTGGGAGCTGCCCATCAGGGGTAATCGTTATAGCATTTGAAACCCCATAGCACAAGGTTCAGCATCATAGCAACCCCAGGCTACCTCAGTACAGCAGATTGACAGAAGAGTGCTGTACCACTTAGAAGAATGTACCACCAAAGTATAATAACATCCAACTTGTAAATAAAAAGGCCCTCCCTGAGATCTTGTTTTAGCCTCTAAACATGAGGCTAAAATAAAAAAAAAAAAACACCAATATAGTATGTTTTTGTTGTGATGAGTCATTGAATCTCCTACGACATATAACAACCCTATGTACTGCAGTTCTGAATGCTTTCCTGTCCTGAACCAGTCTCACTAAATCCAAGACATCAATCTCTATTGCCCAAGATACTGTATCAATCCATCTCATCTAGGGTCTTTCTCTCCTGCACTGTCCCTCCACCCTTCCAAGCACCACTCCAAGGACCAGTCTCTAATGGCCATGTGCCCAAATTATGTGAGATGGAGCTTCAAAAACCTAGCCTCCAAAGAGAGACTTGGCTTCATCCTCTCCTCCAAAGAGAGACTTGGCTTCATCCTCTCCAAGACAGATTTATTTACTTTCATGGCAGTCCATGGTATACTCAAGACTCTTCTCCAGTACCACAACTCAAAAGCATCTATTCTTCTTCTGTCATCCTTAGTCATTGTGCAACTCTCTGAAACATAACAAGTAATTGAGAAAAACATGGCCTGTACTAAGCACACCTTTGTCTCTAGACTGACATTGTTGATTTTCAGCACTCTGGAGAAGTCCATGACAGCTGATTTTCCCAGCGCAATTTGTCTTTTGATTTCCTGACTGCTGGTGCAAGAATGTTGCTTGTGAAGCCAAGCAAATTGTAACTGTTAACAACCTCAATCTCTTCTCCATCTATCACGGTGCTTCCAATTTGCCCAGTGATGAGAATCTTTTTCTTCTTGATGTTGACCTTCAATCCTTGACCTTCTGCAGCAAATGCTTCAGGTCTTCTTCAGTTTCAGCAAACAAGGTTGTGTCATATGCATATCATAGGCTGAGTCTTCCTCCAATCCTGATGCTGCACTTCTCCTCATAAAGCCCTGTTTCCCGAATGATCAGTTGGGCATACAAATTGAAAAGGTATAGGAACAGGATGCATCCCTGACACACTACTGTCCTGAATTTGAACCATGCAGTGTTTCCTTGTTCTTTCTGTTGTGAGTACTACTTCTTGGTCAAAGTATAGGTTTTGCATATATGTCTATAGATATTT
>NW_006399854.1:6541518-6561053 GCF_000299155.1 Elephantulus edwardii | reverse complement strand
ATTTCACATGCAAGCAAGATTCTACTGAAGATTATCCAAAAACGACTGGAACAGCACATCAGCAGAGAACTACCCGAAGTCCAGGCTGGGTTGAATAGGGGTCATGGTACTAGGGATATTATAGCTAATGTTAGCTGGATCTTAGCTGAAAGCAGGGAATACCAGAGGAATGTATATCTGTGTTTCATTGACCATGCAAAGGTGTTTGACTGTGTGGATCATAACAATCTGTGGCTGACTCTGAGAAGAATGGGAATACCAGAACACTTGATCATGCTAATGAGAAACCTATACTTGAACCAAGAGGCAGTCGTCAGAACAGAGCAAGGAAACACTGCATGGCTCAAAATTAGGAAGGGCATACACCAGGGATTCGTCCTGTCTCCATACCTTTTCAACCTGTATGCAGAACAGATTATCTGGGAGGCTGGGCTCTATGAGGAGAAATGTGGGGTCAAGACTGGTGGAAGATCTATCAAAAATCTGCATTATGCAGATGACACAACCCTGCTTGCTGAAACTGAGGAGGACCTGAAGCTCTTGCTGCAGAGAGTCAAGGACTGCAGCCTCTAATATGGATTGAGGCTCAATGTCAAGAAGACAAATATTCTCACCACTTGGCCAATTGACAGCATCTGGATGGATGGTGAAGAGATTGAGATTGTTCACAGCTTTCGTTTTCTTGGCTCCACAGTCAACACACTTGGCACCAGTAGCTAGGACATTAAAAGACGTATTGCCATGGGAAAGTCTGCTGTTAGGGACCTCTCCAAAGTACTGAAGACCAATGGTGTCTCTCTGGAGACTAAGGTGCATCTGATACAGGCCATGGTCTTTGCAATCACTTGTTATGAAAGTTGGACAATGACTAAGGAGAATAGAAGGAGAATTGATGCCTTTGAGCTGTGGTGCTGGAGAAGAGTATTGAGGGTACCATGGACTGCTGGGAAAACAAACATATTTATCCTGAAAAGGGTTAAACGGGGTGGCTTCTTGGAGGCAAGGATTCTGAGGCTCCGTCTAACATACTTTGGAGATGTTGTAAGGAAGGACGGGACCTTGGAGAGGGACATCATTCTTGGTAAGGTGGAGGGACATCATGCTTGGTAGGGTGGAGAGGAAGGCCCTCTACGAGGTGGATTGATTCAGTGACTGGGGTAATCGGGATGGGTGTACTGGAAACCGTGCGATTGGCACAGGATAGAGCAGAGTTTAGGGCTGTTGTACATAGGGTCACTATGAGTCACAAGCAACTCAACGGCACATAACAACATCCCTATCTCACTGAGGATGCCTTTTCTTCCCAATAAATGCTTTCACTTTAATTTCTGACACCTTTCAAGGTTGGAAATGGAATTCATATTGTAATTAAGTCACTTTTATGATACAGCACTTGTTTGATTTCTTTTTATAATACAACTTCTGCTATTATAAGAAATAAGGCCTTTTTCAAAGCACAAGTGACAACTTTTAGGTCTTTTATGTAGGTCTTGAGCTGTGATCTGCTACCTTCAGCTCATTTCTTTCTTTTATCCCTTTATTTAGTCAGACCAACACAACCAACCATATGACCTACTTCCAAGTTTAACAGAAAGACATCAAATATATAATTACTCATTGCCTTATTTTTCACAAATAATTAATCCAATATTGGTGAGATTTTATAGATTTCTACTGATACTCCATTTCTTAGATTTCCAGTACTCTCTCTTTACTGAAGTTAGAATAATCTACATATTAGAAAAATTATTTCTATAAAATTTATGCATATAAGCCTATCTAGACTCGAAATGAATTTGTAAAATTCATTCTTGAGATTTGTTTTTCTTCTAGAATCACTTCCACTATCAAATATCAAATATCAAATATCTTGGCCTTAATTCTCTAGAACCATTAATGTGAAGAGAGAGACACCTCAGGTTTAACTCTCTTGAGGTACAAACCATTGCATCGGGAGATTGATTGATTTTAGGGCCTTCCCAATATAGTTGTGGAAACTAGCGAATTCAAAATCCATGAGTCAAGTATTCCAGGCTGAAGGCTTCTGCTAACTCCCTGGTTGCAGGGGGTAATGAAATTTAAATCAACAAGTCAGATTGCAGTCATGGGAGTTAATGAATTCCCAAGTCAATATGTTAGACGGTGAGCTGCTGTTTCAGGAATTATAGAGTAGAGGATTATTAGTTCGATGCGGGATCTAGAGAGAACTTTGGTGGAATGTCAATCCATATATTGGATGCAAGGCACACTACAAGAGACCTGGTTAGCTTTCACCATGATGGACTGCTCATGTTAGATCACACAAATGTAAGATTGCATTACATTACTTTGTATTGCTTGATGGCACAGCAGTCAGTCTGACCAATGTTGCCAGGTCCTGAGGATCACGCTGCTGATGCTGCAGCTGTTGGTAAATGCCTCTGAGATTACTCCTACTCAATTGGCCTTATGGACTTCAGACCAAAACCTTGCATCATTCTCACAGTTTATACTGGATTTATGCCCATTGTTGTAGCACTTTGTCTATCCATCTCATTGAGGAACTTCCTCTCCTTACCTGACCTTTTTCAAGCACAATGTCCTTTTCTGAGAAATAGTCCATCATAACACGTCCAAAGGATGCATTTTTAGAAGCAAAGATTTGCAAACTTCATCTCACATACTTCACAGTACTTTGTACAGTCTTCCAAACACTTCTATTCAATACTTGTTACCAACACTACCATTAAAGAACATCAATTTGTTTTTAGTTTTCCTTTGCTTTGTCCAACCTCCACATGAGTATGAAGCCATTTAAAATATCATCGCTTGGGACAAGGGCACCTTATTCTTTAAACGGACATCTTTTCTCATTACCACTTTAAAGAGGTATTTGGCAGGAGATTTGTCTGATGCAGTGTGTTCTTCATTTCTTGACTGATGCTTCCATGGGTATTTATTGTGGATTCAAGTATAATGGAATGATTGACAACTTCAGACTTCTCCATTTGCATGAGTTTTCTTGTAGTGGAGATTTTTGTTTTATTTATGTTGAGATGTTATCCATCCTGAGGACTAATCCTCTTCACTTTCCTTGAGTAAAGTATATCGTTGTATAATGTTTGATGTATATGGGTCTATGAGTCTTCCTCCCTTTTTGATAACTCAATACTCTTCATGCAGTCCAGCTTCTCTTGTTCAGCATGCAGACTGAGTACATGTGGTGAAAGAATAAAACCCTGAAACTTGCCTTCCCTGATTTTAAATCATACAATATGCCCCCCTTTTTGTCAGAATGACTGCTTCTTTGTCTATTACAGGTTCTACATGAGCACAAGTAAGTGTTTTGGGATCCCATTTGTCTCAATGTTAACCATAATTTATTATTATCCACATGGTTGAATCTAAGCAAACTGACACATAATAATCAACTTTAGGGTTTTTAATATTTTAGGGGAATTCTCTTGCACAGAGTAGGAATTAAATTATCATTGCAGTATTCTCTTTCTTTATAACTCAAGCCTACAAGTCCTCAAAGTTAACACTAAAGCAGTAAAGAAGCCACTAGCTATTGAATTAGTTTTCATCTTTAGTCCAACTAATTTAGATAGAATTGAAGATTATAATGTTACAACTTGCAATTTAGACTGCTTATATCTATCATTCTTTATGACCCCTCTACACGACCTGAAGAATGGATTCTCCGTGGTTTTGAGGTCTTCAGTGTTACCTGAGAAATGGGCTGGGAGTTTTATGGACCCTTTAGCTGCCCAACTTCTCCACCAGTCAAGGTTTCTTCATGCCCCCTCGATGCAACTTGAGGAACGGATTCCGCGCGGTTTGGCACCAGTAGCCAAGAAATTAAAGGGCGTCTTGCCATGGGAAAGTCTGCTGTTAGGGACCTCTCCAAAGTACTGAAGACCAATGGTGTCTCTCTGGAGACTAAGGTGTTTCTGATACAGGCCATGGTCTTCGCAATCACTTGTTATGCATCAGAGAGTTGGACAATGACTAGGGAGGATAGAAGGAGAATTGATGCCTTTGAGCTGTGGTGCTGGAGAAGAGTATTGAGAATACCATGGACTGCTAGGAAACCAAACAGATTTGTCCTGGAAAGGGTTAAATCGGGTGGCTCCTTGGAAGCAAGGATTCTGAGGCTCTGTCTAACATACTTTGGACATGTTGTAAGGAGAGACCGGTCCTTGGAGAGGGACATCATGCTTGGGAGGATAGAGGGACAGCGCAGGTGGGAAGGCCCTCTATGAGGTGGATTGATTCAGTGACTGGGATAATTGGGATGGGAGTGTCAGAGACAGTGCAGTGCGATTGGCACAAGACAGAGTTTAGGGCTTTTGTACATAGGGTCGCTATGACTTGCAAATGACTTGAAGGCACATAACAACAACAACATATCTATCATGTGTTAATGAGCAAATTTCAGTACCAACAATGTCATCTTGCACGTCTGGCTTCCCTGTCACACCAGGCAGGATACATGTGATTGTAAAAAGCTGCACCTGTGGTGGGTCTTGGCAGTCTTTGTTGTTTTAGTTGAATTAACTTTGATGTGGAAATAATATGCTTGTTATTTTTTTTTAAATTGTCTGTGGATTGATAGGTCGAGGGGTGAGGATGGGCAGTCTACTCTCCTGTGATTAACAACCTCTGAGAACCTGCTGGAGGGGGAGCTATGGATGGATGTATAAATACATAAATGCAATTATCAATTGTCATATAGGATGTTAGATTTTGTCATATGTAATGTTCACAGTAACTCTAAGTAATAAATATTATAACCTCCATCGAAAGACAAGCATATACACTTTTAGTGACTAAGAAGTTTTCCACTCATATAAATTGAAAGTAGAGAAATAATTTTAGAAACCTAAATCTCTGATTTCAATTGAAGCTTTTATTTTCCTCAAGGTGACTCTCAGAATATCTGATTTCCATATCAGTACTTGTAAAGTATCTACATGACAAATCTATAAAACAAATGTTCAAATTTCTTCCATTTTTTCCCCTAGAGGACTCATCAGTGACCTATATCTCCCTGAGAAAGTTATCTGATTGCAAAAGTTCAGAGTTGAATTGCTTTTAGGCAAGAATAATGCTAAGGCTCGTCTTCAGGTGTGATCTGCTTATTTGTAGATGTAGAATATTACAATCCATGGCATCATATTAGTATTTCTTTTGTGTAGTAGTTTATATGAAAACACCACACAGGGTTATGGAGTTCTGTGTGTGGTGATATAAATAGAAACTACTTAAAAGAAAACGAACAATAAACCTGTGGTGGTTTTTTTCTTCTTTCCTTATACATCCTTAGACTTGTACACTATATTCAGCGTTCTGTTAGGTGCTGTCAAATCAGCTGTGACTGTTAATAACCTTGCCCAATACTGTGCCATCTTCACAATCTCTGTCATGCTCAGGTCCACTTAGGTAGTTGTCCATTGGTCCAGTCGTGAGGATATTTTTTTCTTCTTTATGTTGAGTAGTTCAGGTCTGTTCCTTGAAGACTAACTTCTACTTTTGAAAAGCTTTGATGCAATTAAAATTAATGAGACAACTTCGTGTTCTCTTTGCTTTCAAAAGGAATGTTGTTGTTTGTTGTTAAATGCCGTCGAGTCGCAGGCAACTCATAGCGACCCTATGAAGGAGAGTCCTCAATGCTTGAGTGCCTTTCATCCTCTCTCCGGATTCATAGGGTTTCAGGAGGCAAACTATTACGGAAGTGGGTGCCACTCCTCCTTCCAAGCTTGTTTTAATCGGGGAGCTCCACCCCGATCTCTGTCCATATTGGGTAACCAACCATTAACACATTTGACACATCAGTGTCACAGTGTTCAGCCTCACAGCAATCACAAGTTACCGCTGTACAGCAACTTGTACACCAGAGCTATACGACCTAGAGGAAAACACTTCCAGATATTTAATAACGTTAATTCACTTTATTTAAGAAAATCATAGTATCCCTCAAATAATTATGCTCATTAAGAGTTACTAGGTTATGTGTCCTCCTTTATTAAACTTTAGTTAAATTATAATCTTTGTATACTATGAGGCTTTGTAATCAAATGAGGTGATCAAACGAGGTGATAATATTTGCTTGTATAGATATTTTGACTTTCTTCTTTGGCATGATGCTAACACTTGATAATAAAGGGGATTTGTTTAGTGTAGATAAGCATCAGGCAAATCATATAAATCAGTCTTCTCTTTATTCAGCCTGAATTTCTGCTTGGGCCAAAGACATTTTCTTTATTCATTGTTCTTGATTCTGGTTAATTAATTCCGTAAAACTGAAGTCATATCATTGCCTTTATTCCAAATACCTGCCTTTCAAGTCACTTATTTTTCACTTTCTAGATGCTTACATACTTGCAATTATTTGAAAAATCCCACAGTAGATGAAAGAATGTTTTTGAAGATGCTAAACAATCTTTTGATATATCTCAAAATATTTGAAGTCTAACTTTTCAGGTTAGTAGTTGTTGTTGTTACTGTTAAGTGCGGTTGAGTTGAATATGACTCATATTGACCCTAAGAACAACAGTTCTGCACTTTGTCCTATCCTGTGTCATCCTCATCATCTCTGTCTCACTTGAGTCCATTGGGCAATCACGATGTCAACCCATCTGCGCTAAGGAGAATTCTGGTTTCTCTTTCTCTAAGATATACATCATGGGTTTTTTGGCAGTCAATGGGACATTCACTACTCTTCTCCAAAGTCACAGCCAAAAGGCATTAAGTCTTTCGCCATACTTATTCTTTATCCAACTTTCAGGTACACAGCAAATGATTAGAAAATGACCACAGCTTGATTCAGGAGCAACCTAGTCTTCAAAATGATGTCATTGTTCCTCGAAAATTTGGAGTGGTCCCTGAC
Source organism: Elephantulus edwardii (assembly GCF_000299155.1). Taxonomy (NCBI): domain Eukaryota; kingdom Metazoa; phylum Chordata; class Mammalia; order Macroscelidea; family Macroscelididae; genus Elephantulus; species Elephantulus edwardii. The sequence continues at coordinate 6,554,182 of NW_006399854.1, read as the reverse complement.
AGTAGACCTTTCCAGTCTCCTTATCTCCTGACTGTTATTATTAAGGGTGTTGATTGTGGATCCAAGCAAGATGAAATCATTGAAATCTTCAAACTTTTCTCCATTCATCATGATGTTACTTAATGGTCCAGTGGTGAGAAAATATGTCCTCTTGATGTTGAGATGCAATCCATATTGAAGGCTGTAATCCTTGTCTACTTTAGCAAACATTCCAGATCCTCATCACTTTTAGCAACTTTTACAATTAGTCTAAGCTTGCTTTTAGATTAGATGCATTGGGTTTTTGTTGTTGTTGTGTGCTGTCAAGTCAGAACTGACCTGCAGCTGATATTCCCTTGGATTTTCAGAGTCAGTAGATTGCTTAGGAGATTAGTTCCAGGTGACATTTAACAATTTCTGGGAATAATTTTGTCTAACTTGGACAAGGAGATTCAAATAGCTAAGAACTTGAGTATTAGTAACCAGTTGGGGCAGATCAACCCTATCTACAGGTGCCTTAGAAGAAAAAATCTGTTAATCAAGAAAGCAATATTAGTCAAATTTACACATCCATTACTAATGCCTAAAGTGAAATAATTGAAGGTTTTACCAACTTTTACAATCTGAAAAGTCACAGCCTTGTAAACTCTATAGAGTAGAGTTCTGTTCTACACATATGGAGACACCATAAATAGAATTCTGCTTAATGACAACTCTGTTGTGTGTGTGGTTTTGCTGTTATTTTTTTTTTTTCAAACTAGAGAAGGAGTTCTACTGGCATGTAGTGGATGGAGACCAGGAATGCTGATAAACATTTTACAGCGTGCAGGACTGCTGCTCATAACAGCAAATGGTCTAGTTCAAAATGGCAAGAGTTTTGAGGTTGAGAAACTCTGATGGAAACCACAAAGCATCTTGTTTCAAGAAACAAGAGCTATTATGTAGATGACTTGCTCCACAAAGTGGTTAGAAGTTGGCTTAATCAGAAAGCAGAGCTTCAGAACATTCCTAGAAATAGTCCTTCCAAGGACCATAATAGAGACTGAGGACAAGGATATGGTGAGTCTGGGGTTTTCACTCCTCCCAGTTTCTATATTATCTATATACCATACACCTCCTCACCAACTGTGTAGACAGAACAGAGACACACTCTCCCATGAAGAAACATTTCCCAATTCACTTCTATGTTGCTAAGCTCAACACAGCCTTTACAGAACATTTGTTTCTTTCTAATTTGATGTTTAAATTTTCATATATTTATACAAGTTTCTTTCCCTTAAAAAGATATAGGTCAGGGGAAAAAAACTCCAGAATTCCTGTTATTTTAAAATAACTTGTTCAACAGTCAAATTACATTTAAATGTTTCCCTGAAATTACACATCAACCTGACTTTTTGACAGTAGTCAATACATTACTAGTTAAATTACAGGCAAGCTAATAAATGTTGTCAAAATAGATTCTCTGTGATCATCCATAACATGTGCAAAGGGAAGTTCTGTATCTAAATTATGGTCAAATGCTACTTTCTTGCCCTTCTCAGTTATTAAACCAACTTTGGAAGGAGACCATCTGGGCTTAAAGACAGAGAGATGAGTTACCTGTGCAAATCAGTACAAACCATAAGAAGAATAAAAAACTGATTGAGAAAGCAGGTTTACAATTTTTTCAGGTCTTAGTTTTTGCCCAGTACACAGAAAATCAGTTTTAAAACCAAGAAAGTCAACAATTTCATTGAAAAGACTGTGTCAAGAGTGAACTGAGTCAACTGCAAGAAATGTTAATTGGCAGAGTACTACATGAAGTATTTACTGTTGAACATCTAACACTTCAGAATGGATTAAACTTCAACACAAGATAACAATAGTCCCTACAACTGGACCAATAAGTGACATCATGATAAATACAGCAAGATTGAAGCTTTCAAAGATTTAATCTTACTTGAATCAATATAGCAATTAAAAATCAAAACGAATCAAAAAATGAAAATCAAATACTGCACTGAAACAGATGAGGGAGCGAATAATTTAAAAGCGATGTATGATAGGGTCTATGGTTATCACAGGTGTCCACAATTAAGGTTGCATAGTGAAATGTACTTGGGGCAGTGGGAGGTGTGTGGGGGAATTGTGTACCAGGGAAGGAGTGTTTCTTTTACTTTTGAAAGAGAGGAGCTAAGGGGGGGGGGGGGCGGGCGGGGAGAGAAGTGCAGCAATGAATGAATGGAAATTAAAAAAAAAATCAAAACCAAGTGTTACATTACACAAATCTGCTGCAATGGACCTCTGATAAGTGCTGAAGAGCAAAGGTGTCACTTTAAAAACCAATATGGTCCTGATCAAAGCCACAATATTTTCAGTTCTCCTATAGACATGCAAACAGGAAGCTCTCGGAGTCCCTAGGGTAGGATAAAGATTCATAGCTTACCGTCCAGTAAGTTTTCACAAACTACAAATCTCATGGGAAGAGACTGTCCACTTTTTTCCCATGGAGCAGCTGGTAGATTTGAACCACCTGCTTAGGTGGGTATCACAATTCCTTATCATTATACCATCAGAGCTCTCTAAAGCCAATTTATACCCATTAAATTTACAGCTTCAGAACCTCTCTTGGAGGATAAACTATGAATCAGTTCTAACTCAAAGGCAATGACTTTGTCTTTTGACTTTTTTCTGCATGCAAAAGCTGCTCAACGACTAGGAAATGCCTTTGCACTGATGCCTTTTAATTATAGCTTTGGTGAACATTATTAAATTTATCATGGACCACAAAAAGAACAAGCAAATCTATCTTCGAAGAGGGACATCCAGAATGCTTATTATAAGCAAAGATGGTAAGACTTCATTTTTCATATATCAGACAAAGATCAATGTTAAGCTTTGTGGGGGGGGGGGTCAATGAACAAAGGAAGCCTCTCAGTGAGATGAACTGGCACAGTGCATCAACAGTGGCCTTAAGCAGAGCAATGAGTGTGAGGATGAATGTTTCATTCTGTTGTTCATAGGGTCGTTGTGGGTTGGAAGCAACTTGATTGGACCAAAACCCACCAGAGGGTCAGAAGAGAATCTGTCTCAATGGCACACAGAAACAAAAATAACAACAGGTACAAATAGCTAGATCTCAGTATTTATTGCTGGAGACTCTAGGAGACAGAGTATAGGAAGAGTAGTCATTAAAAATTTTCTGTAAAGGCCCAGAATACAAATATGCTAGGCTTTGTTGACCCTATATACTTAGTTGCAACTATTCCACTTCATATTATAGCATAGAAACAGCCACAGACAATATTAATGACTAGGTAGACTGTGATACAATAAAACTTCATTTATAAAAACAGGCATAAGCTGACAGTAGGGTGCACAATACATTTCAAAGTTATCACAACAATGGAAGTAAGAAAATTACTTGTTGTTGTTTTGATTACCTTCAAGTTGAGCACAACTCACAGTGACCCTATGAACAAAAGGCCTGAAGCCTCTCTACAACTAACGGCATTTATCAAAGCTCATAGAGTTTCTGGAGGCATGTTATTTAAGAAGTGGATGCCACTCCTGCTTCCAAACCTGCCATAGTATGTTATTGTTTTTATGTGACATTGAGTTGCCTGCAATGGATAGTGATCCTGTGGACAGGAGGATCTGAACCTTTCCTTGTCCTGAGCCACTTAGCTCCCATTGCCTCAGTTACTGTATTAATCCATCTCATCCTAGGTCTCACTCTCCTGTGTGGTCTATCCACTCTTCTGACGTCCTTCTGCAAGGACCGATCTCTCCTGGCCATGTGCCCAAAGTTAGTGAGGCAGAGCTTCAAAATCCTAGCCTCCAAAAAAAGACTTGGTTTCACCCTCTCCAAGACATGCCTATTTATTTTCTTGCCGTCCATGGTATGTTTAAGACTTTTCTCCAGCATCACAACTCAAAGCCAACTCTTCTGTAATCTTTAGTCATTGTCCAACTCTCTGAAGCATAACATGTAATTGAGAAGACCATGGCCTAGATTAGGCACATCTTTTCATCTAGACTGACATCATTGCTCTTCAGCACTCTGGAGAGGTCCAAGACACAGATTTTCCCAATGCAATTCGTCTTTTAATTTCTTGTTTGCTGGTGTTAAGAGTGTTGATTGTGGATCCAAGCAAGCTGTAATTGTTACGACTTCTATTTCTTCTCTATCTAATATGGGGCTGCCAATTGTCGCAGTGGTGAGAATCTTTGTCTTCTTGATGTTAAGCTTCAATCCATATTGACGACTACAGTTCTTGACCTTCAGCAGCAAGTGCTTCCAGTCCTCCTCAGTTTCAGCAAGCAAGGTTGTGTCATCTGCATATTGTAGGTTGTTAATGAGTATTCCCCCAATCCTAAGGCCACATTCCTCCTCATAATGCCCTGCTTCCCGAATGATCTATTCTGCGTACAGGTTGAAAAGATACAGGGACAGGATGCATCCCTGATGCACTCCTTCCTGATATTGAACCATGCACTGTTTCCTTCCTCTGTCCTGAGGACTGTTTCTTGGTCCAAGTATAGGTTTCATATAAGCATGATCAGGTGCTCTGAGATTCACATTTTCCTCAAGGTTAGCCACAATTCATTATTATCCACACAGTCAAATGCCTTTGCATAGTCAATGAAATAAAGATAGACATTCTTCTGGTACTCTCTGCTTTCTACCAAGGTCTATCTGACATTGGCAATTATGTCCCCAGTGCCACAGCCGCTTCTAAATCCAGCCTGTATTTCTGGTAGTTCTCTATCAATATACTGTCCAAGTCTTTTCTGGATAATCTTCAGGAGGATTTTGCTAGTGTGTGATATTAATGATACTGTTCAATGATTTCCAAACTCTATCAGGTCACCTTTTTTTTTTTTGATTGGGAATAAATATGGATCTCTTCCCGTCAGTTGGCCAAGTAGTTATCCTCCATACTTCTTGGCACAACTTGGTGAGCACATGCAGGGCAGCATCTGTTTGCTGAAATACATCAATTTGTATTCCATCAATTCCTGGGGCTTTTTTTTTCCCAACTCCTTCAGAGCAGCCCGCCTTTCTTCCTTCATCACCATTGCTTCATGCTTATATGTTGTTTCTTTAAATTATTTTATGTCAGCCAGTTACTTTTGGTACAATGACTCTATACACTCCTTCTATCTGCTTTTAATGTTTCTTGAATCATTCAATATCCTGTCCATAGCACCCTTAAGCATCACAACTCCTGGTTTGAATTTATTCTTTAGTTTTTACAGCTTAAGAAATGCTAAGTGAGTTCAGCCCTTTTGATCTTCTGGCTCCAGGTCCTTGCACATTTCATTATAATATTTTGCCTTGTCTTTCTGAGCAGCCCTAGAAAACTAGAGTATTGATTAAGTAACTCCAGAGCTCTAGTAGCCTAGTAGCAAGAAACTGTGCTGCAATCCCAAAGGCACTTGGGTTGAGGCTACCAGCTGCTCTTCTGGAGAAGGGTAAGTAACCTCCTCCCTTGTGATTACTTTCCTCTGAATATGGGCAGAGGGTCAGCTATGGGCCGGTTCTGATTTGATGGCACACAACAACAACAACTACATTCACCAGATTTTCACTGCTCCCGAGGGCTTTGTATATCCCTAATGCTTTCAGTCATTTCTGTACATGTGACTGAATATGTCCTAATAACTTAAGGTTCAGAAACCCTTAGCATATGCAAGAAAGTAAATGTCATTTTCTCAGCAGGGTAATCAAGGTCTTTCTCATGCTGGTGTAACAGAAATATCTCAAATTAATCAGAACTTATTTTCTCATAATTCTGGGTTCTGTATGTCTGAATTCAGAGTGATGGCTTGAAGGTGTCTGTTAAAAATGAAGATTCACTGAGGAGCTTATGTTTGATATGGTCATGAACCAATGCTGAGTGAAGAATAGGTTTTTATACTTACTTGGCAGGCAAGACACCACAGTCATGAAAGTGGTTTTCCTAAGGCAAAGCTTATCCATTGCACTCCAGATGTGCTGACCCTTGTGATTTCCCCAAATACAAGAAAGTTTCCTGCATAATTTGTAGTAGTGAAGGATTATGTTCATACTTTCCCTTATTAAAAGAAAACAAATTCAAAAACTCAAAACAAAAGAATAGGATTCTAAGAGGTGGTTAAGAAATGTCATCTTCATAAACAATGAGAAGTTTAACTTGGCAATACTGAAATGTGTCAGAATCTTGTATCTTGTATGTAGACATTAAAATCTTGACTAAAATCTATATACAAGTGGAAGGGAAGACTGAAGAGCTGATATACAGTCATAATGAGAAAGAATTCAAATGATAGAGGTCGGATTAGCTTTTAATAGGGGGAAAAAGCTAAGAAAGTAATATGCCATCTTATATGGGAAAGCTAAAACTAAATGTTTCATAGTTGTGTTCCTTTTTCACAAAAATGGAAAATAACAACCACACTTTACATTTGGCTATTTCTTAGAATTTCTATCTCATTCTAGAATCTAGACTCCAAAATGTAAAGCAGTCAAAAGGAAGGCTTTTTAAAAAAAACAAACAAAAGTCAAACCACCAAAATAAAGTAGGCTTGTTATTTAAAATTAGTATTTTCATCTCTATCTTTGTTAAATAATAAATTTGTGCATTCTTACATATTCTTCTCTAGAGAAAATTACGAGATGGTGTTTGAAGGAGATTCTTCAGGTGGAATAAAATATAAACAACCAGATAAAATAACTCCAAGTTACTTAAAGATACTGATGAATTTTGCAAATTCTTGTTATCCATTTTTCTTACTCACTTTACATAGAAATTGTTATGGGATAGGGACAAATAACTGTTAATCTTTGCATATTTATTAATGAGCTATGTGGGATGAAATTTTGTTAGGTTCTGGAAATAAAAAAGCAAATAAGATGAAAAATGAGGTCGTAGTGGGTGGCTGAAATCTCCTTCTGGTAAATCATGTCACAAATGCTTCCTTCACATGCAGACTTGCATCATTTCTGGGGAGATTTTTGTTGTCATGACAACAAGTTTTACAAGAGTTTTTTCAGCTTTTATAGTTGAAATTAGAATTATACCAAAAAAGACTTTGCCACAATGAACACAGGTGAGCTTGACTTATTATATTTGGATAATAGCCCTCTCTTTATCACAGTCATATCTTTAAAAAATATAAATGTGACACTCCTTTCCTCTGAACAACTAGTCCATTTTAAGACTATGTTTCTCTCCTAAGAAAATGAGTTTTAATAGCTCTCAATTTTCTGCTGCTTGCATACTATTAGATTGAAAGGTAATTTATTATAAATAAGTCATGATAGCATCTTCTACATGAAAAGCCTTTAAAGTTGCATGTTATTTCTTATGAATTTTGATTAGTATTAGTAAGCTAAATATAGCTGAAAGGCTAGGCAAAATACAAAAACCCTGATAAGAAAGTGAAGGCAATCTGCATTGGACATACTCTTTCATCTTACTTGAAAATCTCATTAACTTAAAAAAAAACCCAAAACTGTGGTAATCCTGTTTACCTTATATAAAAGAAACTACTCCAGGATAAATGAAAACTCTTTCTTTGTTTTAATTTAAAATGTAAACTTTAGTAATAATTATGTTACAGTGGTATCTTTATAGATCTCTCCAAGATAACAGCACAGTTTCTTCCTTGGAACATTAACAACCTTTTTTATTTTACTTATTTTTCTAAATAGAAAGGTTACTATAAGTCAGTATCTGTGGGGTTTTTTACATGTTTTTACATTGTTTATATCCATTACTTAATAATTAAAAGTAATGAAGATGAATTGTTACAGTGACTGCTGCAATGGACTCTAGTGTCAGAAATGGTGAGGATGGTAAAGATAAGATAGGGTTCTAATATGTTTTATAGCGTTCCTATGAATTGGACTTGACTTAACAACACCTAACAGCACAAAGGACACATCAGGCTCCTGTGAGATTAATTTTGGCATTAAGAAAGCCCTCTGGTGGTGAAGTGAACATGTTGGGCTGCTAACTGAATGGTTGTCAGTTAGACTCCACTAGCCAATCCTCAGGAGAAAGATGGACCATCTCTCCCATAACTATTTATGACCTTGGAAACATGATGGGTAGGTTGCTAGGAGCCAGAACCAACTTGACAGCAATGATTTTTTGTAACATTAAGAACATTCGGTGGCCAGAGGGAGGGAAAGAAGGGATTTGGAAAGATCCAGTAGGATCTACAAAAGGCAGGTAATAGTGAGCAGAGATCAATAGTCATTAATTTTATAAGATTATATATGGGAATGATCATATGAAACACAATGTGAATGAAGAAAATATGTGAAATATAACGTATATGAGTAGAAATGAAAACTTGAAAAAGAACCAAAAATAAGCAACAGATGATATTTTATCACAGCAGTTTACCTAAATTTTAGTAGTATTTTTAAATTTCTTTTCCATATTTCAAAACAAATGTTTTTCTGATCCCAGGAAAAAGACCCTACTCTATATAACTAACAATATTTACTAATAGGTTCATTTGTATATTATTAAATTAACATATAGAGTAGACTATTACAACCATTGTTTTCTGCTGTTGTTGTTATGTGCTGTCAAGTCACTTGCAACTCATAGCGACCATATGTACAACAGCCCTTAACTCTGCCCTGTCCTGTGCCAATCATACTGTCTCTGATACACCCATCATGATTATCCCCGTCACTGAATCAATTCACCTTAGAGAGGGCCTTCCCCTCCTGTGCTGTCCCTCTACCCTCCCAAGCATCATGTCCCTCTCTAAGGACCAGTCCCTACTTACAACATGTCCAAAGTATGTCAGACAAAGCCTCAGAATCCTTGCCTCCAAGGAGCAGCCTGATTTAACTCTCTCTAGGATAAATCTGTTTTCTTAGTAGCCCATGGTACACTCAATACTTTTCTCCAGCACCACAGCTCAAAGACATCAATTCTCCTTCTATCCTCCCTAGTCATTGTTTAACTCTCTGATGCATAACAAGTGATTGCAAAGACCATGGCCTGGATCAGACGCACCTTAGTCTCCAGAGAGACACCATTGCTCTTCAGTACTTTGGAGATGTCCCTAACAGCAGATTTTTCCATGGCAATACGTCTTTTAATTTTCTGGTTGCTGGTGCTAAGAGTCTTGACTATGGAGCCAAGCAAACTAAAGCTGTGAACAATCTCAATCTTTTCACTATCCATCCTAATGCTACCACTTGGTCAAGTGGTTAGAATCTTTGTCCTCTTAATATTGAGCCTCATTCCATATTAAAAGCTGCAGTCCTTGATGCTTTGCAGCAAGCACTTCACGTACTCCTCAGTTTCAGCAAGCAGGTTGAGTCATGTGCATAATACAGATTGTTGATAGATCTTCCACCAATCCTGACACCACATTTTTCCTCATAGAGCCCAGCCTCCCAGACAATCTGCTCTGCATACAGGTTGAAAGGGTATGGAAATAGGACACATCCCTGGCATACGCCCTTTCCAATTTTGAACCATGCAGTGTTTCCTTGCTCTGTTCTGACAATTGCCTCTTGGTTCAAGTATAGGTTTTGCATTAGCAAAGTGTTCTGAGATTCCCATTCTTCTCAGAGTCAGCCACAGTTTGCTATGATTTACACAGTCAAACGTCTTTGCATAATCAATGAAACATAGACAGATATTCCTCTGGTATTTCCTGCTTTTAGCCAAGATCCATCTAACATTAGCTACAATATCCCTAGTCCCACGACCCCTTCTAAACCCAGCTTTGACTTCCGGCAGTTCTATGCTGATCTGCTGTTCCGATCGTTTTTGGATAATCTTCAGTAGAATCTTGCTTGCGTGTGAAATCAATGATACTGTTCTGTAGTTTCCACACTCAGTTGGGTCACCCTTCTTTGGAATGGGAACAAATAAAGATCTCCTCCAGTCAGTTAGCCAAGTGGTTGTTCTCCAGATTTCTTGGCACAACTTGGTAAGCACATCCAGGACAGCATCTGTGAGCTGAAATATGTCAATTGGTATACAATCTATCCCTGGGGTCTTATTTGTAAGCAAATTGTAACTAGAATTTGAGAGACCCTCATGTAATAATGACTCATAATGCTAACTCTTAGGTAAATTTCAGGAATTCAAGTCCTATATGTACCAATTAGTAGACTGTAGCTAATAAGCTGTCTTTTTTAAGAGAAATGTGGCATAAAGAATGAAGGAAGTCTCTTTAACTTGCAATATGTAGATGACACAATTCTGTTTGCTGGAAGTGAAGATGACTTGAACTATTTATTGAAAAACATCAAAGACTACTACTTTATGTAGGCATTCCACTTCAACAGAAAGAATGCAAAAATACAACTAAACCAATAGACAGCAGCAGAATAAATGGAGAAAGGATTGGAGTTGGCAATGATTTCATTGGATATACAATCAATGTCCATGGAAACAGAAATAAAGAAATCAAATGACACACTCTTCTTACTGTTACGTGTCATCAAATCTCCTGTGACTCATATGTACAATGGCTCTGAAGCTTACCTATTCTGAGCTAGTTAGTGTCACTGAGTCAGACCTACCTATCCCCATTGTCCTAGTTATTGTATCAATCCATTTCATCTAGAGTCTTCCTCTCCTGTGCTGACCCTCTACCCTTCTGAGCATGATGTCCTTCTCCAAGGATTGGTCCCTCGTGGCCACATGTCCAAAGTATGTGAGATGGAGCTTCAGAAGCCTAGCCTCCAAGGAGAAACGTGGTTTCGCCCTTTCCAACACAGACATATTTGTTTTCATGGCAGTCTGTGGTATGTTCAAGACTCTTCTGCAGCACCACAACTCAAATACATCAACTCTTCTTCTATTCTCCCTAGTCATTATCCAGCTCTCTGATGCATAGCAAATAATTGAAAAGACCACGGACTGGATCAGGTGCACTCCAGGCTCTAAATGGTCACCATGGCTTCTCAGTACTCTGGAAAGGTCTCTGACAGCAGATTTACCTAATTCAATTCACTTTTTAATTTCCTGACTGCAGGGACCAAAAGTGTTGATTGTTGATTGAGGAGACAAGCAAACTCTAGCTGTTAACAATCTCAATCTCTTCTCCATCCATCATGGTGCTGCCAGTGATGTATTACGTTGAACCAATTTTGTGTCAACAATATTCTTAAGTGTGAAAGAGCAAGAATATCAGTTTGAAGACTAAGGTGGGTCCCAAATAGAGAAAGGGCCTCAGCCAGGGGGAAACTGGTCTTCAGCTATGCTGTGAACCGGCACCACCAAGGACAGTTATAAACTTTAGAAGAAACTGGCACAAGCAGGAGAAATTTTTATCAGGCTACATGAGACCAGAGAGGTCTGCATAGAGTACCTGACCCTGACTCCCTCTGCTAATCCCTTATAAAGAGAGAACAGCAGTCAGACAGAAACTGGTCCCAGACCACACTGCAGACTACCAAAGGCAATGAAAACCATTAGAAGAGACTGCCAGTACTCAGACAAGATTCATGCAGGTCTGCACTGCAGCCCAGAAGGAAGTTGAAGGACTTTAGGAAAGGCAAGCTTTCCCATTGCACAGGACAAGAAAGGACTCTCAATATGAAAAATTGCCCTCCCCATAAAGGGAATATTCTAAGTATGCAGTCAATCAATTACATAATAAAGATGAAGTACTGTCAACAATCTACATAGACACATAGAATGGCATACCAAATATCAAGAAAAGCCTCATGTAATGTCAAGAAAGCAGCAGGCAGCTTCAAATGTTGTGAAACACGAAGTAAGCCTTCTCCTACAAAACACATATTTCAGACCCAGTGAATACACGAGAGACAGGAAAGCAGAAGAAATATATTGATATGGAGTCACAAGAACAGCTACTAAAGAAGTTACAAATGGTGGAAGAAAGAATGGAATCCATAAATAAAGCAAATATACCAGAGACAGGGAACTAGAGAAAAATATATTGATGTGGAATTATGTGAACAACTACAGAGGAAGATGTGAAAACAGATAGAATTTAAGCCACAAATAAAGCAAATACTCCAGAGACAGGGAGCCAGAAGAAATATATCAACACAGACAAATGTGGAAGAAATTGCAAAAGATGGAAGAATTAATTGACACTTTAAAGAAATCATCAAAAGATAGAAAGGGTACAGCCAACACAGTACTAAAAATAACAGAAATGCATAAAAACACTCTTCAGAATATCCAGAATGAAATGGCAGAAGTTTCCAACATGCTGGAGGGATGAAAATGCAGCACAGAAGAGATGGAAGAGAGTCAGTGAGCTGGAGGACAGGAACCTCCATGGTAATGTACTAGAAGATAAAACAGAGAGGAGACAGAAGAAAGATAAAGAAAACATGTGATTAGAATCACATGTGATAACATAAAACGAACAACATACATATTCCAGAACATAAGAAGGGCAAGGAAAGCACTGAGAAGAGTGTTGAAGACATACAGTAAGAAAACTCAGATATTATGAAGAATATAGAAATCTACATTCAAGAAGCTCAGCAAACCCCCAACAGACTAGATCCTAAAAGAAAAACATTAAGATTTATCGTAATCAAATTATCCAAAATAGAAGATAGTGCTGCTGTTGTTGTTGTTGTTGTTATGTGGGATCGAGTCATTTCCGACTCATAGCGACCCTATACACAACAGCTCTAAACCCTGCTCTATCCTGCGCCAACCGCACCGCCTCTGACACACCCATCCCGATT
>NW_006399854.1:6537718-6539414 GCF_000299155.1 Elephantulus edwardii | reverse complement strand
CCCGGCCTAGTTTTCACAGCTGATATTGAGCTTCTCCAGTGGTTCCTTCCACAGATATAGTCGATATGATTCCTATGCATATAGTGCTAGAATACTAAATACAGCATGAGAAAAAAGAAAAAGTCACCTATGGAGGAGAACAAATTAGATTAAGTTCTGATTTCTCATGCAGAAACCATGTGAGGATGAAGAAAGTGAGATGTCATACACATTTCTTTGAAAGAAAATAATTGTCAGCCAAGGATCCTGTACCCGGAAACGAAGTCCATCAAATATACAGGAGAAATTAGGTCACTTGCAGAAAAGCAGGAACTTAAGGAATTTATGAAAAGAAGACCAACTCTCGAAGAAATCCTAAGGGAAATGTTTCACACAGAGACACTGAAGAAATGTAGATGGACCAACTAGAAACAACAGAAAAGGAACCACAGCAAAATGGCAACAATAAAACCTGGCCTGTCAAGAATCACACTTAATGTGAGTAGATTAAATGCATCAATCAAGAGGAAAAGAGCAGTAGAATGGATAAAAACCCAAAGCCCATCAACATGTTTCCTACAAGAGACACGTCTAAAAAAATGAAGAAAATATAGACTAAAACTCAAAGGGTATAAAACAATTATACCAAGCAAATGACAACCAAAGAAAAGAACGAATGGTAATACTAATCTGTGATAAAATACACTTCAAGAGTAAAACCACCATAAAGATAAATAAAGGCACTATAAAATTACTAACGGTGAAATATACCAAGAAGACATAACTATGGTCAATATCTGTGCACCAAATGACTATTGTTGTTGTTGACCCTATGAACGAAATGATAGACCTGTGAAATACATAAACTAAGAGTTAACAGATTTAAATAAAGAAATAGCACCCCAATTGGGGTAGTAGAAATTAACACACCACCTTCATCAAAGGATAGTCTAATTTAAAAGGAATTGAACAAAGATGTAGAAGTTCTAAACTATACAGATAGCCAACTCGACTTTGTGATTATATTCAGGGTCCTGCAATAAACATCAATTTACTTTCTTCCCAAGTAGAACATTCTCCAGAATTAGTCACTAAGCAAGCCTCAATAAATTAAAAAACAACAACATTGAAATAATATAAAGTATCTTTTTTAAATTAATTTTTTTTATTTCAATGAACAAACATCTACAGAGATTTTGGAATTCCATTCATTCATTGTTGCACTTTTCTCCCCCCCCTACCCACCCCTCCCCCAGTTCGCTCCTCTCCTTGAAAAGCAAAAGAAAAACTCCTTCATTAGTACACAATCCCCCGCCCCACACACCCTCTCACCCCACCGCCCCCCAAATATAATCCACTATGCAACCGTCATTCCGTACATACTCTTATGATAAACTAATGCCCTAAAATATAATACTTTTAAACTATTCTTTTTCTCATAGACTTCAATGCAGTAAACCTAATTTATCCAGTTTTTCTCAGTCTTACCCCCACCCCGATGTCAGCCTCATTCTACAACAGTGGCAACATATAGCATTTGTCCCTTTGTGACTGAGATTTTTCACTCATCACCATGTCCTCCAGGCCACCATTTTGAATAATATTGCAGGAGTTCCTTGTTATTCAATGCAGCGTAGTATTCCATTGTGTGAATATACCACAGCTTCTCTATCCATTCGTTTGTTGATGGGCACTTAGGTTGTTTCCAACTCCTTGC
>NW_006399854.1:6519926-6536660 GCF_000299155.1 Elephantulus edwardii | reverse complement strand
AAAAAAAATTAAAAAAATAAAAACAAAATAATCAGATGAAATTACATCAATAATTACAGAAAATTGTGGAAAAGTTATCCTGTGACACATCTGAAAACCTAGATGAAATAGGAAATACCTTGAAACCCACATCCTACTCAGAATGAAACAGAAAGAATAGACTCATCACAAAAGAAGAAATCGAGCAGATTGTAAAAAGGCTCCATCCCCCAAAAAGTCCTGGCCTAAATGGCTTTGCAGCTGAATTCTATCAAACATTCAGAGAAGATCTATCACCAATTATACTTAAATTATTTTTTAAAAAAACAGAGAAAGAAGGAATACTCCCACAGTCATTCTGTGAAGCAAGCATAATTCTAGAAGTAAAATCAGGCTAAGACATTATCAAACAATAAAATTGCAGAGCTATATCTCTCCTAAATGAAAGTACAAAAATCCTTGACAAAATGCTGATCAGCAGTATAAAATATTATTAATAAAGTCATTAAAATTAAAATAATTAATTAAAATTAAAATATTTTCTTATAAAATTTAACAAGTGCATCAAGAAAATAATTTATCCAACTAGAATTCATTATATGGAAGGGTGTATGAAATGTATGCAAGAATGGTTCAAAACAAAAAACACAATCAGCATAATTCATCACATTGATAAAGCAAAAAACATGAACCACATCATCCTATCAATTCCTGCAGAAAAAACTTTTGAAACAATTCAATACCCTTTTCTGATTGAAACATTCAACAAAATAAGAATAGAAGAGAATTTCCACCATGTAGTAAAAAGTATATATGCAAATTCAAGAGACAACATTGTTCTCAATGGAGACAGGTTAAAGGCATTCCCTATGAGAACAGGAAACATGCAAAGATGCCCGCTGTCAGATCTCATATTCAATGTTGTACTAGAAGTCTTAGTGGTAGCAATAAGGGAAAAGAAGGAAATAAAAAGTATCCAAATTGGCAAAGAGGAGGTAAAATTATCTCTATATGCAGATGATATAATAGTATACTTAGAAAATCCTAAAGACTCAACAAGACAACTACTAGGCATAGTTGACCAGTTTAGCAAATTGGCAGGATACAAGATCAACACACAAAAATCAACTGGATTTCTCTATAGTAACAAAGAGAATATAGAACCTGAGCTAAGAAAAACAATACCATCACAGTAGTTAATCACAAGATTAAATACTTGGGAGTTAATCTATCTATAAACACAAAGGATCCATTCAAAGAAAATTACAAAATATTATTACAAGAAACGAAAAGAGACCTGCTCATGGATAGGAAGACTCAATATTGTGAAAATGACAATACTACCAAAGGCGATCTACACGTACAATGCAATCCCAATACAAATACCAATCCCATTCTTCAGTGAGATGGAAAAGGCAATATCCAATATCATTTGGAATGGAAAAAGGCCTCGAATAAGCAAAGCACTCCTTAAAAAAAAGAAACAAGGTAGGAGGCATCTCACTCCCTGATTTCAAATCCTACTACACTGCCATGGTGGTCAAGACAGTGTACCATGCCAGACACATAGATCAATGGAATAGAATTGAGAACCCAGAAATCAGCCCATCTACCTATCATCAACTGATTTTTGACAAGGAGATGAAAACAGTTAAGTAGGGAAACAACAAATGGTGTTGGCAAAATTGGAAAACCATCTGTTAAAAACTCACATAAGATCCGCACCTCACACCATACACAAAACCCAACTCGAAGTGGATCAAGCAATGAGGACTAAAACCAAGGACTATAAACTTCATTAGAGAAAAGCTTGGAAGAATTCTAGAAGCACTAATCTACCACATGAACAGTTTTGCAGGCATCCTGAAAAACCTACAATCAGGAGAGGATAAAATATACGAATGGGACTTTCTAAGAATCAAATCCCTATGCACATCGAAAAATTCTCCAACACCATAAAAAGAGAAGCCACAGACTGAAAAAAAAATATTCTGTAATGATATGTAAACTGAGATACAAACAGAAATTTGTACATGGATTCATAATTGCAAGAAAACGGAAACAAGCCAAATATCCATCAACAAATAAAAGGACTGAGAGATTGTGGTACCTTCACACTATGGAATTCTCTGCAGCCTTCATGAGAAATAATTTTTTAAAAACTATATAATATGAGAGAGACTGGACAGCATTACATTAAGTGAACTAACTTAATCTTGTAAGGACAAATATTGCACAAGACCTTTATTTTAAAATTAGAAGGATAACTACTAAGAATGTATAATAATCTAAAAAGGGGAAGTGGAGGGCAGCTGGGGATCAGAATAGGGAAAGAGAGGTAAATTGTTAGGATGAGAGAGTTTGGTGCATGAAGGGAGGGGCTGAAGGAATTAGGAAAGATCCAATAAGGACTGAAAAGACAAGGGTAATAGCATAGGTCAATGGAGATTAATTTTATAAAATGCAATGTATATGAATGACTGTATGAAATATAATATGAATGAAGAAATGTACGAACATAATGTGTTTGAATAAGAATTTTGTATGTACACCAACACAAAACTAAATACCCCAAAGATTGAGAACAGGGAAAATAAAAAAGTAAGGTGTACCTTACCCAAGCCATGATATTTTCAGGTGCTTCACATGCATATTAAAATTGGACAATGAATAAGAAATATACTTGTACTACCAAAAATCCAAACAAATGTGTCCTGAAAGAAGTGCAGCCATAGGGTTCTTTAGAGACAAGGTATACTGAGACTTTATCCCACATATTTTGCAGCAGTTGTCAGGAGGGGAAATTAGTCCTTAGAAGGGACATCATTCTTGGAAGTGTAGTGGATCACAGAAAGAAAGGAATACTCTCAATGAAATTGATAGACATAGAGAATCAACAATGGACTTAAGCACAGTGTAGACTGTGAGGATGGCATAGGATTGAGCAAGATTTTGATATATTGTATGTTGAGTCAACAGGTGGTGATTGTAGTTAGGTGTCATCGAGTGAGTATAACTTAGCCACTCAATGAATAGCAGATCTGTAGCCTGTCGTATTGTGTGCCATTTTCATCATTTCTTTTTTTATTATTATTTTGTGTGCGTGTACCATCAAATCAGATCTGACAGGTACAGGAGGATATTGCGCCTCCTTCTCCGGCAGAGCATCTGGTGGATTCGAACCGCGTTCCTCTGGGATTGCAGTGCAGCTTCTTGCCACTAGGCCACCAGAGCTCCCCCATTTTCATCATTTCTGACATACTTGACCTCATTGCAGTAGTCACTGTGTCAATCGTCAATCCTGGTTGAAGGTCTTCCTATCTTTTGCAAACTCCACATTTCCAAGCATGATGTCCCTCTCCAAGGAATAAGTCACTTGTGCCAACATGTCCAAAGTATGTGAAATGAAGTAGTGTCATCTTTGCCTATAAGAAACACTGTTTTCCAAGTCAGATCATGGCTGAAAGCAGAAGATATCAGAAGACTTTATGCTTTATTGACTATACAAAGACATTTGCCTGTGTGGATCTGTCGTGTTAAGGGTTTATTGTTTAAGGTAGCCCTCTAGTCATTGACTTTGACTTTGCCATTTGGATGGGTAAGAATGTGTCAGTTGGGCATGTTAGCCTATTCACAAGGGAACTGGTGAGTCTCACCACTAAACTGAACATTCAGCTGCAGATTTTGGAAATGTCTCCACCAGCAAAGAAGAAACAAGAGAATACAGTGCATTCTCCTGAGCCAGAGATCTTGCACCAGCCAGAGGTACAAATGAACAGCAATAGCCATTAACAGAGATCCATGACATGAGATGGAGTTGGCCTTGGGAATTCAACCCCATGAAACCACAGCTATGAGCCTTTCGTCCAAGTTTTTTGGAGGACTAGGGGGAAGAGCCATAGTACACAGGACTAAAGCCATGAGGCTGAAGACTGAGTTACCTATGAGCACATTTCAGAAGCTGTCATGACTGAATGATTATATCTGTTACAAACCTGAATTATGGCCTTTTGACTTTCCTAATATGGTTCTGTATTGTCTGTGAGATATTGCAATGGATTTTGGACCCAATTAAGCAGTAAGATGCATGTTGAGAGCACTAAAAAAGGTGCAGGAGCATGGGGGACATGTCTGACCTCCTGAGAATTGTTTTTATGTTGTTGACATTGTTGCTGGGACAATTCCCCTTTGTGGAGTTGGTAAAGGTCAGATATAGTTATCCCCATGTGGTCCTTGCTCCTTCTACAGGATCACAGAAAATTGTGGCTAACATCGAGAAGAATAGGAATCTCTGAATTGTTCTCACATGAAGCCTATAGCTAGACCAAGATGCTGTGTGTGAACAGAGCAAGGGAACATAGCTTAAAATTTTAAAAAAGGTGTATCAGGGATGTATCCTTTCTACATACATATTGAATCTGCATGTTGAACAAATCATTCAAGATATGCTCTATGAATAAGAATATGGCATCAAGATCAGAATAAGACTCATCAACAACCTGTGTTATACAGATGACCCAGCTTTGTGCTGAAAGTGAGAAGGACGTGAAGAATTTGCTAAAGATGATCAGACTATAGCATTCAATATGGTTATAACTCAAGATCAAGAAGCAAAAATTCTCACTATTGAACTGATTGATAACATCATGATAGATGGAGAAAATATTGAAATTGTCAACAACTTTATTTTACTTAGATAAAAAAAAATCTATATGCTTGGTACCAGCAGACTGGGAGACATAATATATTGGAAATATCTGCAGACAGGGACCTCTCTAAATTACTGAGGAACAATGATAACAGGACTAAGGTGTGTATGATTGAGGTCATGAACTTTTACATCACTTGCTATCATCTGAGAGCTGGACAGTGAATAAGGATGACAGAAGAATTGATGTCTTTGAGTTGTAGTGTTGGAAAAGAGTACTGAGTATTTTATAGACTGCCAAATTAACAAACAGAAATGTTCAATGTTGCCGTTACCTCCCTCCCAGGCCACTTTGCTGTTGACTTCTTATTCTATACTATTGTCATGTAAATAATTCCTAATCATATATTCCTTTTAAACAATTCTTTTTCTCATCTATTTCAATGTAGTGTTCATTTTAAACCACACTAATCCCTAATACTATTTGGACAACAAATTCTTGGTCTAGCTATGTTGTTGTTGCTGTTATGTGCCATTGAGTCACTTGTGACTCATATCGACCCTATGTACAACAGCCCTATATTCGGCTCTATTCTGTGCCAATCTTATTGTCTCCAACATATCTATCCCCATTACCCTAGTCACTGAATCAATCCATCTCAACAATGGTCTTCCTCTCTTGTGCTGTCCCTCCATTCTCCCAAGCATGACGTCCATCTCCAAGGATTGGTCCCTTCTTGCAACATATCCAAAGTATGTCAGACAAAGCCTCAGAATACTTGCCTCCAAGAAGCAGCCTGGCCTCACCCTCTCTGTGACGAACATGTTTGTACTCCTAGCAGCCAATGTTATATTCAATATTCTTCTGCAGCATCACAGCTCAAAGGCATCAATTCTCCTTCTATCATTCCTACTCATTATCCAGTTTTCTGATGCATAGCAAGTAATTGCAAAGACTATGGCCTGGATCAGGTGCACCTTAGTCTTCATACTGACATCATTGGAGTGGTTTCTGACAACAGATTTCCCCAGAGCAATTAATCTTTTAATTTCCTGGCAGCTGGGACCAAGACTGTTGATAGTGGAGCCAAGAAAATGAAAGCTGTTAACAATCTCAAATCTCTTCACTATCTATTATGATGCTTCCAATTGGCCCAGTTGTGAGAATCTCTGTTTTCTTCATTTCGAGATTTATATATTTTTAAAGCTGCAGTCCTTGACTTTCAGCAGCAAGCGCTTCAAGTCCTCACTTTTAGCAAGCTTATATGTGGATCACAACAAACTGTGATTAATTCTGAGAAGAATGAAAATCCAGGAACACTTGATCATGCCTATACAAAACCTATACTTGGACCAGGAGGCGGTCATCAGAACAGAGCAAGGAAACTACATGGTTCAAAATTGGGAAGGGTGTATGCCAGGGATGTGTCCTGTCTCCCTACCTTCTCAATCTATATTTAGAACAGATTATCTGGGAGGCTGAGCTCTATGAGGAGAACTGTGGCATCAGGATTGTAGGAACACACATCAACAATCTGCATTATGCAGATGGCACAACCCTGCTTGCTGAAAGAGAGATAGAGATATACCTAAAAAATGTATTTATGCTTTCAGTTTGTTATTAGTTTCTTTGGGTATGAAGCACATCGGGCTTTCCACGAGTCAAAATCTAACTTAACAGCAACTGATTTAATTTCTTGACTTGATGACTTTAAATTGTTTTAGCAATGCTTTATATTTTCTCCTTAGTGTCCACCGTAAAATGTCTTTAGTGTGCTGCAGACTGGTACATATACATTTCAGTATTAAAACTCATGTGATATATTGTTTGATCGTTTCTACACTCTGTCAGGTCACCTTTCCTTGGAATAGGAAAAAATATAGATCTTTTCCAGTCAGTTGGCCAGGTAGTTGTCCTCCAAATTTCTTGGCAAAACTTGGTGAGCAGTGTCCAGGGCAGTGTCTGTTGGTTGAAATATGTCAATTGGTATGCTATCAATTCCTGTAGGCTTGATTTTTGCCAATTCCTTCAGAGCCACTTGAACATATTTCTTCATCACCACAGGCTCTTGCTCATAAGTTGTTTCATTAAATTCTTCTGTGTCACCCAATTTCTTTTGTACAGTGACTCACTCTGTATACACTCTGTATATTCTTCTTTTAATTTTTCCTGGATCATTTAATATTCTGTCCACACCATCCTTAAATATTGCAACTCTAGCCTTGAATTGGTTCTTCAGTTCCTTCAGTTTAAGAAATGCTGAGCAAGTTCAGGTCTTTGATTTTTTTTACTCCAGCTCTTTGCACATTTCATTATAATACTTCGTTTTGTCCTGCACTGCCCTTTAAAATCTTTTGTTTACCCCCTTAAAATACTAATTTCTTCCCTTTGCTTTGACTCTTCAGCATTCTAGTGCAATAATCAGAGTGTCTTCTGACACCCATCGTGGTCTTTTCTTCATCCTCTCTTTGCCGTCTTTTGCATTCTTCATGAATGATAGTCTTGATATCCTCCCACAGCTCACTGGTCTTCACTCATTAGTATTCCAGGCCTTATACCAGCAGCCTGGAAATCAAAAGATGATTGCATTGGGAGAGTCTGCTGTCAAGGACCTCTCCAGAGTATTGAAGAGCAACAATATCAGTCTGGAAACTAAGTTGTGTCTGATCCAGATAATGGTCTTCGCAATTACTTGCTATGCGTCAGAAAGTGGGACAATGACTAGGGATGATAGAAGGAGAATTAATGCCTTTGAACTGTGGTGCTGGAGAAGAGTGTTGAATATACCATGGACTGCTATGAGAACAAGCAGGTTCATCTTGGAGAGGGTGAAACCAGGCTGCTTCTTAGAGGCAAGGATTTTGAAGCTCCATCTGACATACTCTGAACATGTTATGTTGCAAGGAGGGAACAGTTCTTGGAGAGGGACATCATTCTTGGGAGAGTAGAAGGATAGCACAAGAGAGGAAGATCCTAGATGAGATGGATTGATTCATCCATAATGACTGGGGTAATGGGGTAGATGGGTCAGAGACAATAAGATTGGCACAAGATAGAGCAGGATTTAGGGCTGTTGAAAATAGGGTCACTATAAGTCAGAGGTGACTCGATGGCACATAACAACATATCATAACCACAATTGAGCAGTTATCATAAGCAATAAGAGATATTTAAAAATAAATTATTCATTAGGCTTTATTTAAAATTTTTACTTCTTTATAATACTTATTGTTTACGTATATGTATTTCAAAGCCAAATTATAGCGCTGCAAATGTGAGATTGTGCTAACTTTTGTATGCAGAGTACAAGTTTTATAGTGTTTCTTTGTTCTCTTGACAAATGGCATTCATCTTCTGTGGATAGAGCTTTGCCTGATATTGATTGCAAGCGGCAAACCCGGCCACACTGCACCCATGTGGCATTGTTCTTAAATTTGTGGCTGAAACCATTGTCCACTATAATTTTGCTGCAGATAAAATGCAAACACACTTTCCTAACTGAGAGTTTCTGATACCTCATTTTCAGAATCTGAAGTCTCAGTATTTTGCTGAAAAAGTCAAGTAACAACCAAAACCTTTGTTGCTTAATGTTCTTCACATCTTGAAATTAGGAAACATTAGCATGCAGGCTTTATTGGAAATATAATTTCTTAGTATCACAATTCCCAGGGGGGAAAAAAATAAAAGAAGAGAAGATTCTGCCTGCCCTTCTTTCCCCCCAAAACCCTTGGAAGTAGGAGTGACACCCACTTCCTAAACAACATGCCTTGGGAAACTCTATGAACTTTGATAAATGTCGATATTTGTAGAGGGGCTTCAGGCCTTTTGTTCATGGGATCACAACTATTTGTGCTTGACTTGAAGACAATCAACAACAACACAACAACAAGATTTTACCTGACTTTCTGTGCTCATTTAGCTACCTGCTCAGACTCAAGGCCAGATCTGAGTTTAGAAACAACTGATTATGTGCTTTCAGTAAATTAAAAAAACTTTCTTTTCTCTATAGCTCCTCTGTTCTAAGCTTCATCAAAGGGGGGTGGGGTGGGGTGTGTTCTGACAAGTGGACTCCAATTCACAGCTACTATATAGGCCAGAGTAAAATTATCCTGTAGAATTTCTTGGGCTGCAACCTTTAGAAGAAAATCAAAAGATCTTTCCCCCTGTTGTGGGTTTGAACTGCTAATCTTTTTGTTAACAGCCAAGTGCTTGATCATTGTGCCAGCTGAGCTCACTAACAAAGGATTAATTTCTGTGTAAAAATTCATGTCACTATTCAGTTGAAATAAAAAAAAATCAAGAAAACAAAAATTGTCATCACTAGAACCAAAGACAATATCAGGATAGATGGAGAAAAGATTGAAGTTGTCAATGTTTGCATTTTACTTGGATCCACAATCAACACCCATTGTAACAACAGTCAGAAATTCAGAAGATGTGTTGCATTGGGAATATCTGCTTTCAAGGACCACTCGCAAGTTGTAAGAAGCACCTAAAGATCCACTGGAGCCAATAAACAAAGATGACAGAGAAGCAATGCCTTTAAATTTTGTTGTAGGGAAAGGAGAACTGAATATCCACTAGACGGCCAAAAGAACGACGTCTATCTTGGAGGAAGTGCAACTGGTGCTCCTTAGAGGCGAGGATGGTGAAACTTGTTCTCATACACTTTGGGCATGTTGTCAGGAGAGGCCAGTCCTTGACAAATGATATCATGATGGGAAAGGTGGAAGGTCAGAGAAAGACAGAAAGACTTTCAACCCGATGAATTAAAACAGTGACTGTATTTTCATAATAGAAAAATATCATTGTCCTGAAAACCCAACCAGTCCAATCCAAACCTACATTTTACCTTAAGCAAGTTACTGTTTTCCCCAGCGGAACACTTTGTAAAGGACCCTTGTTGCTATTATTATTAAGCGTTTCACTGCTAACTGAAAGATAAATTGCTTTAATCCACCAGCTTCTCCAAAGGAGAAAAGAACTGGCAATGCTCTATTGATTCCACAACCCCAACAGGATCCGCAGCTGTTGAAGATTCCCAAGTAAGCCCACCCTCCTTTCTCTCATAGAGCCTCTGGTGCTTTCAAATCTCTCAGTTTGAAAGTTTCATCAGCAAAACACACTGTGCATTACTACAAGGACTTAAATATACTTTATTTGTACATAATAGAAAAGCAAGCAGAATATAACTGAGGTCAGAGATGAGGAGAGGCAAGAAAAGAAAAGGGAGGAAGGAAGAGAGTGGAAGATGATTTCAGCTTGCTCAGAAGATAGCCATGGATGGCAAGCATTAAACTATGCAGGTCATTTGGCGTACAGACGGATGTCACTACTACTAATTGCACACTAGAGCTGTATAAAGCATTAAAAGCAGTTTAGTAGGAAAAATCGCCTGTTGAGTTGGCTTACTGTCAAGAGACCAGGTGAAAATAAGAAATATACAAGACAATCTGAAACCATTTCTGAGGAAAAAAATTAATCAATTTCAAATTTTCTCTCATAGCCTTCATTCATGTGATGATTAAGTGTGACAAAGGTGAAACTTGAACAGCTTCAGATTAATTATTTGTCCAAATATGAAGATAGTTTAATACATGAAACTTTTATTGTCACCATTGCCTTAAAACACTATGAAAAATGTGCTATACTACGGGGAGAATGTCACTGCCCTTGCTGTGTTTTTAATATCTGTAAATGCCATCTGTAGCACATTACACACAAGGACAATGATATTTCACCTTCAGTGGCTTACTTCTTTACATCCTATTGCCTTATTTGGTTAATATTAAAGGGTGGCAAAATTTGGCATCTACTGTAACCATTAGGTTAATAATCAAGAACTGAGACCCTTCCCAAGAATTGGATGAAACATGAGAAAAGATCCTTTGTAAGAGAGAAAGATGGACAATAACCTCCTGTGTGATTTACAGTCTCTGAAACCCACTGGAGAGAGTCAGCAGAGTTAGTTCTGACTCCGCCTCCACATTTCAACATTACCGTCAGCCTAGATCCTTTCTATGCTTGGGTGTTCTAGTAAGTAGGCAGTTACACTCTCACCCGACATGTGGGTTGTTCACAGCCACCAGCTGTTCCCAGGGAGAAAAGATCGGCAATTTCCTCTCTTGTGATTTACAACCACTGAAAACTTGTTGGAGCTTAAATTGGTCTGACTCAGTGATAATGAGTTTTATATGCTTCAGAGAACGCAGGTATTTTCACTCAGTGGACATGAGTTAAGAGTTTTATATACTTTGGAAAGTTATGGATCCTAGAAAAATGAGATGAAAGAGAAAAAGCAAAATGGTCTAACTGTATTCAGCTATAGCTGTGACTTCTCTTTAAAAGTTTCCCTTCTAGGATATAATAAACTCCAATGCACAGGCATGCTTGTAAAATATAAAATGAGATTTTTGGGCTTCTCCTGGAAGCCATGCTTGCTCAAGAAGTGGTAGCTCATGAAACAATGGGAGCTGTATTTACAGATTCCCTAGCACATCTTCTTAATACCTGTATCCCCTATTCCTAAACAGAGAGAGAGAGAGAAAACAAACAAACAAAAAAACAAAACAAAACAAAAAAACCCAAACAAGTGGAGGGGCAACAACACCAACAGGAAAATAAAATAAATCCCAGTGTTCAAGTGAGAATTTAAGTGTTCAGGCATCTCTCCTCTGTCCTATCTAGCTGCTGAGTGTCTTTGTACCACACTGAACAGTGTTCATGGAGTAGTCAGATGCACTTTTCTCACTGAACTCAGGAGCAGTGACTTTGAAAATTACTACATAGCTTGGGAGGGACTGGAGAACATTGTGCTGGGTGTATGCACTCAGTCTCTTAAAGACAAATACTGGGTAAGACCATTCGTATAGAAATAGATAACTTGTTAAAAAAACAGCACAAACCCAGTGCCTCCTAAACGCCACTGTATACACTTTATGGCATCATTTCAGACACATTTTTATATTTCTGTTTATGACTGATAATTAATTTTTAGCAAAGAAAAACATTAATAATAGTCTGCTTCAGGAATGACATGAAGGTCATCACCACTAGGAGGAGACTTCAGAAACATCACACGTGGCATGGAACATTTATTTCCCATGGAACCGCTCTCAGCATTCAAGTGAGAATTACCGTAAGCATCTTTTCTTTGTTTTACCAGGCTTCTGAGTGTCCCTGTACAGCACTGAGCAGTCATTACAAAGTAGGCAGGCTTACTTTTCTCATTGGAGATGTTAAGCAGAGGTTCTGGGATGGGAGAGTTCTGGATTCTTCCCTATACTGAAATGCAATAAATGAACATGTGTTCTAGAAATCTTTTTGTTTCTAGTCTTCTTCTTTTAAAACTGATTTTGGGGTTTCCCCCACCCCAAAATATTTAAAAGCAAAAATATGTAGTACCACAGAGGGTAGCAAATGCAAATGGCCCTAATACTTGAAATACACACACATACATAAACTTACTATGTCAGAGTGTACCTGGTTTAACTAGAAATTCTCAGAATGAAATTTTAGATATATTTAACTTTGTATCAACTATTTACATCTTCAATAGTTAATGAAAAATTTTGGAGAATTTATTCCCCCCATTCATTCATTCATTCATTCATTGTTGCACATTTTCCTCCCTGCCCACCCCTCCCACTTTTTTCTTTGAAAAAAAAAATACCTTTATTGTTAAGCAATTGCCCCCCTCCCCAGTCCACTTTATGATGTAGTTCTTATTCTGGGCTCTTGTCATGCAAATAATACCTAATCATATATTCCTTTTAAGCAGTTCTCTCCTTCATCTGTTTTAATGCAGTGTACATCATTTATCCCCTCTCTTCTTGGTTTCCCCCCAACTCTGATGTAAGACCTGTTTTATTACAGCAGCATTATGCAGTATTTGTCCTTTTGTGACTGACATATTTCACTCAGCATAATGTCCTCCAGGATCACCCATTTTGTATAATATTTCATGAGTCCCTTGTTTTTCAATACTATGATACTATGTAGTATTCCATTGTGTGAATATACCACCACACTTGGGTTGTTTCCAACTCTTTGCTATTGTGAACAAAGTAGCAATAAACATGGGCATGCATATATCTGCTTGAGTGGCAGTTCTGGTTTCTTTAGGGTGTATTCACAGTAGTGGAATTGCTGGGTCAAATGGTATTTCTATTTCCAATTTTTTGAGAAAGCTCCATACAGCCTTCCATAGTGATTGCACCATTTTACACTCTCACCAACCGTGAATAAAGGTTCCAGTTTCTCCACAACCTTGCCAGGAATTGTTGTTTGCTGCTCTGTTGAATTTTGCTGTTCTTACTGGGTGAGATGAAATCTCATAGTTGTTTTGATTTGCGTTTCTCTTAGAGCTAGGGATTTTGAATGTTTCTTCATGTGTTTGTTTGCCATGTGAATGTCTTCTTTGGTGATGTGTCTGTTCATAACCTGTGCCCATTTTGGGACTGGGTTGTTTACCTTTATCTTGTGGTGTTCGAGTATTCTATAAATTCTAGATACAAGTCCCTTATCAGACATGTCATTAACTAAATATTCTTTCTCAATCTGTGGCTTTCCTTTTTACCCTGTTGGAAAATTTTTTTGAATGTGCATAGGGATTTGATTCTTAGAAAGTCCCATTCATCTATTGTATCTTCTCCTGGTTATAGGTTTTTCAGGGTGCTTGGAAGATTGTTCATGCTATGGATTAGGACTTCCAGAGATCTCCTAAACTTTTCTCTAATGAAGTATAGTTTTTGGTTTTAGTCCTAGATCCTTGATCCTAGGTACTTTGAGTTGGTTTGTGTGCATGGTGTGAAGTGTGGGTCTTGCTTGAATTTTCTGCAAGTAGTTTTCCAATTTTGCTAACATCATTTGTTAAAAAGGCTGTCATTTCCCCACTTAACTGATTTCATATCCTTGTCAAAAATCAGCTGACCATAAGTAGATGGACTGATTTCTAGGTTCTCAATTCTATTCCATTGATCTATGTGTCTGTCATTGTACCAGTACCACGCTGTCTTGACCACCACTGCAGTGTAGTAGGATTTTAAGTCAGGGAGTGAGATGCCTCCTGCCTTTTTTTCTCTTTTTAAGGAGTGCTTTGCTTATTTGGGGTCTCTTTTCATTCCAGGTGAAATTGAAGATTGCCTTTTCCATCTCACTGAAGAATGGAATTGATATTTGAATTGGAATTACATTGTACATGTAGATTACCTTTGGTAGTATTGTCATTTTCACAATCCTGAGTTTTCCTATCCAAGAGCAAGGTATACTCTTCCATTTCTCCAGGTCTGAAAAAACAGTATCAATTATGATAGCTAATCATAAGATTAAATACTTGGGAGTAAATCTAACTACTAGAAACTCAAAGGATCTATTGAAAGAAAATTACAAAACATAGCTAGGAGAATATTATTTTATTGTCAGCATTGTTTAAAATTGTCAGATCGTGGTGATAATAAACACACTTGTATTTGGTTTTATTATTGTTTTTCAATTCTGTAGAGTTAATTTGACTCTTGATCTGTTATTGCACCAAAGTGACATGCATCTCCTGTCATATTCCCTTGGTACAACTCTGTAGCGGTTCCCAACAGCATGCTTTAGCATCTCCTATGCCCTTCTACACTCTGAAAACTCTTTAGGTCAAGCAAGGTTTTTGGTGCATTGCAATTAGAGTCAAGATCCCTCCCTCCTCCTGTCAAGTCCTCTTCAAGTGGTAATAAAAATGATCTGCACAGGATCAGAACTTTTCCTACAAACTTATCTTTCTGAAATATCCTGTGAGAACTCAAGTTCTGTCTGACCTAACAGTAAGCCTGAGTATCATCCTGACCATGATATTATTTATTTCCAACTTTTCTCTGAAAAAAAAATCAGCTTAATCTGGTTCTCTACTACACAATGCACTTAGGAGATATGAATAACAGAAATTTATGTCTTTCACAGTTTACCTAAAGGAGAGATTTCCTAGTCTAAATTGAATGCAATATGGATAGATGAGAGCCTAATGATCTAATATTTATTTTAAGCTGATACTTCCAGTGAAGAGGAACAGAAAATTGAATCCTTAAAGTAAGAGACATGCAAGAATATCATGTTAATAACTTTCTTGCTGCATAGAACATAGTAAGAAGATAAAAATATGTGTAATAATTCATAAAGACTGAGTGTTGAATAATTACATAAAGAGAATATAAATAAATTATTATTTATAAAGTGGACTTCTTTTGATGATTTATCATGTCTTAGAAATGGGAATTCCTATCTGCTGAGACTTGAAAGTCTATGCTAACAGAAATAGTTATTGGCAAGTAAAGACTAGGGTAAACTGTAAAGGTAGAAAGATGCAATTACTGTAAATTTCTCAAAATTTTCTTTGCTGGGTATTAATAGAAGGAGCAGTTTAAGTCTTCTTGTACTTCTTCTAATGATGTATATTTTAAAAGTATATGAAGTGGTAGTGGGCAGGTGGGGAAAGGGTGGCAGAAAGATACACACCTATAGACTAAAATTTTCTTTGGAACTCCACTATGTGAATTCTAGAACTGTTCGTCTCCCAGTACCAAATTTAATTATATTATATTATATGTATTTGATTAGATTAGGTTATTACATTATACTACATATTATATTATATTATATTATATTATTATATTATATTACATTATATTATAATTTTATTATATTTATATTTCCCCAAACAATGCTGAGATATGAAAGCTGAGATATGAAGAGTTCCCAGGGCAGCTTAAAATGGCAAAGTATTATCTTGAAATGTGCAAGGAGCTGAAGTTAGAAAACCAAAAAGGAAGAACTCACTCGGCATTTTCTCAAACTGAAAGAACTGAAGAACAAATTCAAGCCTTAGCTTCCAAGACTGAAGAGTTATATGGGCAAAATCTTGAATGACGAAGGAAGTACCAAAAGAAAATGGAAAGAAAATATAGACATGGTCTCCAAAAGAATTGATCAACATGGAAACACTTCAAAAGTAACATGGGATCAAGAACCAATTGTACTCAAGGAAGAAGTACAAACTGCACAGAAGGAATTGGCTAAAGACAACAGCCCAGAAAACTGATGGAATACCAGTTGAGATGGTTTCAGAGAAAAGGTGTAAACCTGGACAAGCTCACCAGTCTCAATATGGAAGACAGTTATGAGGCCAACTGATTGAAAGAGACTCATGTTTGTTCCCATTCCCAAGACATTCTGATCCAACAGAATGTGGAAATTATTGAACAATATCATTAAGATCATGTGTTGTTAAAATCATGTGTTGTTGTTAAGTGCCATCGAGTCATAAACAACTCGTAGCGACTCTATGAACAAAAGACCAAAACACTTTCATAACTTTCATCATTTCTCTAAGTTTGTAGAGTTTCCGGAGGCAAGCTATTTTGGAAGTGGATGCCACTCCTGCTTCCAAACCTGTTTTAATCTGAGAGCTTGACCAAACACTGTCCACAATGGGTAACCATTATCCTATTATGGGTAACCAAGATCATAGGAAAGCAAAATATTGGTGACGATATCCCAAAACAACTAGAATAGTACATTGAGAGAAAACTGCCAGAGGTTCAAGCTGGATTTACAGGAGGCTGTGACACCAGGGATATATCATTTCTCCTGTCAGATGGATCCTGGCTGAGAGCAGAGAATACTAGAAAGTTGTTTACTTGTGCTTTATTGACTAGGCAAAGATTTTTGCCTGTGTGGATCATAAGAAATTATGGCAAATATTGAGAATAATTGTGGGGCATTAGAACTTTGAAAAATAACTTTCCATCCATTACCTTAGCTCCCCTCCCACTCTCCCTGAGGGGTGAATGGTCTCAAGTAGCCTCAACTGTGAATTTGTGGTTTGTAGTTGATTAGCATCTTCATCTTCAACATCTGTAAGGCCAACATTAGAGAAAGAGAGAGGTGGAGAGACTGCAGGGAGCCAAAGCTAGACAAGGATCCCTGGGGATGAAGCTGGCTTGGAGGTGCGAGTTATGAGATGAGGCTTCCTAGACAACTAAGGATTATTTGTGCTGCTAGATTCAACTGGGATTTTCACTGTGTAATATCACCATAGCAAGAGCCTATGGTGATGAAGGAAGAA
>NW_006399854.1:6515235-6517516 GCF_000299155.1 Elephantulus edwardii | reverse complement strand
TGGGCAGGGAGAAAAGTGCAACAATGAATAAATGGAAATCAAAAATCTCTGTAAATGTTCATTTAAATTATTAAAATAAAATCTAAAAAAATAAATAAAATAATTTCAATTACAAAATAAAAATTACATTGTTTCATTGGGGAAATCTGCTGTCAAAGACTTCTTCAAAGTGCTAAAGAGCAAGGATGTTGATTTAAAGAATAAGGTGCACCTGATCCAAGCCAGAATCTTTTCCATTTCTTCTTATGCATCTGAAAGTTGGACAATGAAGAATGATGCAGAAGATTTGGTACCTTTTCATTGTAGTATTAGCAAAGAGTATTGAATATACCATAGACTGATGAAAGAGCAAACAAATCTGTCTTGAAGGAAGTAAATACAGTGTTCCATAGAGGCACAGATAGTGAAACTATATCTCACTCAATATAGGCATTTTGAGGAACCAATCCATGAAGAGGAAAGATAGAGGGTCAACGAACAAGAGGAAGACCTGTGAGGAGGTGGTTTGAAACAGTGCCTGCCACAAAAGGCTTGAACAGGACAGAGATCATGAGGATTATGGGGATGGCACGGCACAGGGCCAGGGTCAGACTGTTATTCATAGGGTCACTACGCATTTGTAATTGATTTGCTGTCACTGAACAGCATGTGCACGCGCATGCACATGCACAGACACATATGGATGTAAATTTTTTTCTAGTCAAAACTGACTCATAGCTGACCCTCCAGCAGGTGTTTGGAGGCTGAAAATTCTAGGGAAGAAATTTCCAATCTTTCTCCATCAGAGCAGCTGATGGATTTGAACTGCCTGTCTTTGGATTAGCAGCACAACTCCTTAACAACTAGGCCACCAGAGGTCCCTGATACATGCATATATGTATGTAAGCCGATACCAAAGAAAAGAATACTTATATAAGTAATGTATACAAATTACTTTATGTTAATGTCAATAGGTTAAGAAAAACAAATCATCCTTTGAATTCAAGAAGTTCTGGTAATCACAGATTTGACTTATTCTTTCCTTTATCTTCAACTCCATTAAATATAATTCTCATTAAATAAGAGGCCAATCTCACTTCTTTGCATGTAGAATATGTATACTTAGTTTGTGTGTATGTAATGAAATATATTACATGAGATATGTTTTTGTTATTATGTGTTCTCAAGTTGGAGCCTTCTCATAGCTGAACCTCTAACCTCTGAAACTCCAGTGTGTTTTCAGAGACTGCAAATTGCTTGATAGGAGATTTCCCATCTTTCTCTTGTGGAGCAGCTGGTGGATTCAAGATTTGTGGTTTTGGGTTGACAGCTCAGCTCCTGTCTACTTGGCCACCAGAGCTCCCTTACATCCTATATGTTGTTGCTGTTGTGTACCATTGAGTCAGAACCAACTCATAGCTGACCCTGCAATGGATTTTCAGAGGCAGTAAATCACAGAGGAAGAGATTGCCCGTCATCCCTTAATGCAACTGGATTCGAACCATGTGACTTTGGGACTATAGCACAGTGTTATTAGCTCTCATTGAGTTTACTTTAATTTATGTACAACAGGAGCCCTAGTGGTACAGTGGTTAAACAACTAATTTTCTAACACAAGATCAATGGTTTGAGCCCAGCAGATACTCTTCCAAGGAAAGACAGAGCAGTCTCCTCCCATAAAGATTTATGCCTTTGATGTCCAATGTGGGAGTGCTAACCTGTTTTCCAGGGTGCTATAAATCACAACTGACTTGAGGGCAGTGAGTTTGAATTTTGTGTTATATAAAACAGAATGAAATTTTGCCCAGTCCTGTGTCATCTTTGCGACTGCAGCATTGTGGTTATTGTGCCAATCCATTGTACTGCAGGCTTCCCACAGCCCTCGACTTCATCAGACAGGATGTTTTTCTCTATCAATGATCCTTTTAGCTGACACATCCAAAGCAAAGCAATCAAGAAACGTTCTGTTGTGAACCACAATGTTGCCACTGACTAATATTTAGAAGTAAATTACCAGCTCTCTTTAATTAGTCTGTTTTGGTTTAGAAGCTCCCTTGAAAACTGTCAACATGATTCCTTTTGTTAGTATTTTAAATTCCTAGGTCATAGCTTCCAGCGCTGTTGTTGTTGAAAGGTGTCCTTAAGTCTGAACTAACACATGGCTAACCCTCCGACACATTTTCAGAGACTAAGAAATCTGGAGAACAACCACTTGGCCAACTGACTGGAAGAGATCTATATTTGTTCCCATTCCAAAGAAAGGTGACTCAACTGAGTGTGGAAACTACAGAACAGTGTCATT
>NW_006399854.1:6510154-6514310 GCF_000299155.1 Elephantulus edwardii | reverse complement strand
GAATGTACCCTGGACTGCCAGGAAAACAAACAGATTCATCTTAGAGAGGATTAAACCAAGCTGCTCCTTGGAGGCAAGGATTCTGGGGCTTCAACAACAACAACAACATAAATTGAATGAGAGGAATGTGTTCATCTTTCCCTCTAAGAGCAGCAGTTGGATTAGAACTGTCCACCTTTGGGTTGACAGCACAACTCCTTACCATTATGCCACAAGAGCTCCCATCATAACAACTTATAAACCATCATAGTACAACACACCGAGGAATGCATGGTTGCATATATAAATTAAATATTTGAAAACTCAGATAGGCCAATCATCCATTTTGAGTCTTAAGATAAAATTTTAAATCTGTTCACTTACAGACTAATGTTTAAACCTCATAATTTGTCCTTTAATACGTTCTAGGGGTGTAGTTATCAAAACAATTGACTGCTAACTTCAAAAGCATAGGTTAAAAACTCCAGCAAATCTAATTGATAAAGATTAGGCCATTTACTGCCGTAGCCTCAGAAACTCTATGACACCATGAAGTAGTTCGACTTTATTTGTTCTATAATAAGGTCATTATGAATCATAGTTGACTTGAGGAAAGTATGTTTTTGGATTCTGGTTTCTGCTTCTTCCCAACAGCATGCATCAGTTGAACTCAATGCACAAACTGATGAGACCAACCCTGACTTTTGACAAGATCAACAGTAGTTTGATGTTGGTCACCCTGCTTTACCTAGAGTCTGACTCAGTTTAAGCCCTGGTAACTGCTATCATCAACATCACAATTCAAAGGCACAGAGTCCTCGCTCATTGTCCAGCTTTCACAGGCAAATAAGGTGACAGGAAACACCATGACTTGAGTCAGGCACACCTTCATTTTCAAAACTAAATCTTTGCTCTTTAACACTTCAAAGTAGTCCTTTGCAACATATTTGTTCAATGTAAGATGCTGTTTGATTTCTTAACTACTGCTTCCCTGGACATTAATTGTCGATAGAAGTAAAATGAAATATTTGACAATTTCAAGCTTTTCTTAGTTTATCATAATTTTTCTTATTGACTCAATTTAAAGATTATTTTATATAACTACCTTGAAATGTACCTTTATCTTCTTAAATTTAAAAACAATTCTTTTATTCCCTGATAAATGATTTCTTCATAAGAATGTTTTTTAAAGTGTTGTTGTTAAGTGCTGTCAAGTCAATTACGACTCATAAACTTTGAAATTTGCCAATCCTGTGCCATTTTTACAATCACCACAGTGGTCAAGCCTATGGTTTGAGTCATTACACTTTCTTTTTTTTTTTTCTTTTTTGCATCATCCTTATATACAAGTTATTGTTTCTGGTTATGAGTTTTCAGACTTTCAACGTTGTTTTATTTTTTAAAAATTCTTTACGTAGGTTAAGATCTAGATGCCTCTGTCTCATGTTCTAATCTCAGACTCTTACCTGGTGTTGTTAAATCTCTATCTGAAGGAAAGATTTTGTTATGTATATCATTCTTCCTTATTTTTTAGTTAAATACCTACCTTTATTATTTGACTTTAAAAAAAACCATGTATTTCCTTATATAATTTTTGTTGTTGTATGTGCCATCGAGTTGCCTGTGAACCGTAGTGACTCTATATACAACAGCTCTGAAGCCTGCCCTGTCCTAAGCCAGTCTCACTGACTCTGACACACCTACTACCATTGCTCTTGTTACTGTATCAATCCGTCTCATCTGAGGTCTTTCTCTCCTTTACTGTCCCAAGGATCAGACTCTGCTGGCCCCATGCCCAAAGTATGTGAGATGGAGCTTCAAAATCCTTGGTTCACACTCTGCAAGACAGTACTATTTGTTTTCTTGGCATGTTCAAGATTCTTCCCCAGCACTGCAATTAGAAGGCATTGATTCTTCTTCTGTCACACTTAGTCATTGTCTAGCTCCCTGATGCATAGCAAGTAATGGCGAAGACCATAGCCTGGATTAGGCACACCTTAGTCTCTAGAGTGACATTGTGATTTCTCATTACTCTGGAAAGGTCTCCGGCAGCAGATTTACCTAGCAATTCAGTTTTGATTTCCTGACTGCTGGTGCCGAGAAAGTTGATTGTGGAGCCAAGCAAGCTATAACTGTTAACAACCTCAATATCTTTCCACCCATCCTGGTGCTGCCAGTTGGCACAGTGGTGAAAATGTTTCTCTTCTTGATGTTGAACTTCAATCCATACTGAAGACTACAATCCTTGACCTTCTACACCTAGCACTTTAGGCCCTCCTCAGTTTCAACAAGCAAGGTTGCATTATCTGCGAAAATTGATGAGTCTTCCTCCAATACTGATGCCACATTCCTCCTCATAATGCCCAGCCTCCTGAATGATCTGTTCTACATATAGGTTGAAAAGGTATGGAGACAGGATGCATCCCTGAAGTACTCCCTTCCTAGTTTTGAACCATGCAGTATTTCCCTGCTCTGCTGTTAGGACTGTTTCCTGGTCCAAGCATAGGTTTCACACAAGCAAAATTTTGTCTTCTGAGATTCCCATTCTCTTCAAGGTTAACAACAATTTGCGAAATGCCTTTGCATAGTCAATGAAACACAGAAAGATATCCCTCTGGTATCCTTTGCTTTCTGCCAGGATCCATCTGATATTGACAATAATGTCTATAGTGCCACGACCTCTTCCAAACCCAGCTTGTATTTCTGGTAGTTCTCTGTCAATGTACTATTCCATTAGTGTCTGGATAATCCTTAACAGAATTTTGCTTGTGTGTGATATGATTAATATTGTATGTATTATATGATAATTTCCATACTCTATTGGGTCACATTTTTTTGGAATGAGAATAAATACAGATCTTTTCTAGTCAGTTGGCCAGCTAGTGGTCCTCCAGGATTCCAGGCCCAACTTGGTGAGCACATGCAGGGCAGTATCTGTTTGTTGAAATATGCTAATTGGTATTCCATCAATTCCTGGGGCTTTGTGTTTTGCCAAGTCCTCAGAGCAGTCTGAACGTCCTCCTTCATCACCATTGCCTTTTGATCATATGTTGCTTCTTGAATTTTTTCTGTGTCAGCCAATTCTTTTTGGTACAATGACTCTGTATACTCCTTTCATCTTTTTTTTTTTTTAAAACAAACAACAAACAACAAACCCAACACTAGTTTATTTACAAAATTTGAATACATTGATTTCCAGAACAGATTCTTCCAGTTTCCTTCACCCCTCAACACATTAAATTGTACAACTCCATGATTATTCCTTGCCTCCCCCTGCACATCCTCATCCCTTTGCTTCTACTACCCCCCTTGTATCCTTATACTCATTCTACAATAATGGTTTTATATAATATTTGTCCTTGTGGGACTGACTTAGGTCACTCAACAAAATGCTCTCCAGTCCCTGTGAAGTTGGGCAATAATTTATAAAATCATTGCTCCTGTGTGCTACATAGTATTCCATTGGGTGAATGTACCGTAATTTCTCAATCTATTCCATTGTGGTTGGGCACATGGGCTATTTCCATGTTTTTGCGATGGTGAATAACGCTGCTTTCATTATTATACTTTATTTTGTCTTCCTATACTGTCCTTTGAAATCTTCTATTCAGCTCCTTACCTTTTTAATTTCTTCCCTTTGCTTTGGCTTCTCGGCACTCTAATGCAATATTCAGTCTCTTCTGACATCTGTTTTGGTCTTTTCTTCCTCTTGTGCCTTTTTAAGGACTTTTTGCATTCTTTGTGGATGATATTCTTGATATTTTGTCACAGCTTATCTAATCTTCTTTCATTAGTGTTCAAGGCCTCAAACCTGTTCCTGAGTTGGTTTTTAAATTCAGGTGGGACAGACTCACGGTCAATTTTTTATTCCTGTGGATTTGATTTGACCTTTAGCTTTAATTGAACTTGCATATGAGTAGTTGATGGTCTGTTCCGCAATGAGCACCTGGTCTAGTTTTTACTGCAGATATTGAACTTCCCCAAGGATTCCTTCCACAGTTGTAATCAATCTGATTCCTGTGCATACCATCAGGTGAAATTCATTTGTACAGCCTGTGTTTATATTTCTTATAAAAGGCATAAGGTACCAGAAGAATGTCTATCTGTGTTTCATTGATTATGCAAAGGCATTTGACTGTGTGGATCATAACAAACTGTGGCTGACTCTGAGAAGAAT
>NW_006399854.1:6507781-6509234 GCF_000299155.1 Elephantulus edwardii | reverse complement strand
GCAGGGTTTAGAGCTGTTGTGCATAGGGTCGCTATGAGTCGGAAACAACAACAACACCAAATTATTGTGCAGAATTTTATGCTCAGCCTTATTTCTGTCACCAAGTCCAAGTTTTCTGACTACTGAGCCCTCTTTCTGGTCCCCAACTTTTGCATTCCAGTCACCCACTATTATTTTGGAAGTTGATGGTCAATCCTTCTTCCTAGTCTGTCTTAATTAGTATGCTTAGCTTTGGAATATTATCTGACAGACAAGCACTTTAGTGAAAGGTGCAAATGAAATAAACTTTCCCTTACAGAGATGACTATACATGCAGTGCTCTACCTCTGTATATGTATTTTGTCCCTTCCCTTTCCCTGAATATTAGCATCATTGCACTCTCTCCTACCCCATCCAGCACCTCCTTCCCATCACAGCAACTGTTTGATATGATGACTTAGGCCACAAGTCACTTCTGGGATGTCTTGCACCTCACAATGTTGCTTGTCTATTACACTTATTTTTACCTCACATTTGGCAATTTTTTTTTCTTTGAATATTTTACATATGTCGTCCCAGTGCCTTCTTGCCTCCACAGTTTCTGCCAACAAATCATCCCTTAGTCTTGTTCACTGTCTTTTTAACTAACTTTAATTTTCCCCCAGCTTTTTCTCAGCATTCTTTCTTTGTTTTGAATAAATTTGATTATGATATGTTTTGATTTTCTTTTTTAGTTTACACTGTAACGGTTTTTTATTAGGGAAGTTTTCTGCTAGCAAATCTTGGGCAATTCTCTTATAAGAATGATTTTTTTGTTGCTTTCACTTGCACTTTTTCTGGAACTAAAAGCACACAAAAGTTTTTCTTTTTGATAGTATCCCTCATAATTATTAGGCTTTCTTTATTTTTTTATGTTGTTTGTATGATCTTTCCTCAAACAAATTGAAATAGAGACATTTGTCCTCATTTTACTTATTCTGTTTTCCATTGATTCAATTCTATTCCATTGTTAAAAGGGAGCAGTCCTTGGAAAGTGACATCATGTTTAGAAAGGGGGAGGGTCAAAATAAGAGAGGAAGATCCTTGACAAGATGGACTGACACAATGGCTATAACAATGGGATCAAGTGTATCAGAGATGATAAAGATAAGATGGAGCAAGGTTCAGATCCATTGTTCCTACGATTGTCATGAGTCACAACGGACTCAGTTACACACAGCTACCACAATGTATTAGGTGCTGGTTTAGAGTAGTTTTAATTATCTAATTATTTTGTTCTTGTGTTTTCATCTTGTCTTCTTAAAATTTTCTATTAGTGCCTTGTTTGAATTTTCCTTGGTATTGTTTGTAGTTTTGTTAGTCTTTTAGAGAAAGTTATATATTGTTGTTGTTGTTGTTATGTGCCGTCGAGTCGTTTGCGACTCATAGCGACCCTATGTACAACAGCCCTAAACCGTGCTCTATCCTGTGCCAA
>NW_006399854.1:6474130-6506305 GCF_000299155.1 Elephantulus edwardii | reverse complement strand
CAATTCCTTTGGGTACAATGACTCAGTATATTCCTTCCATCTTCTTTTGATACCTCCTGGATCATTTAACATTCTGCCTAAAGCATAGTCTTCTGAATAAGACATTTCTACAATCATTTCGTGCTTTGGAACATTTTCTGGTTCTTTATTTTGATCACTTCCTTTAGTAATTTTTTATTGTTTCATGCAATTTGATATTAACTGTTATCCCTGATACATTAAGGTGCTATCATATTTATAATTTATTTTATTTGCTGTGTTCTAATATTTTTTTTAAAAAAATTATATTTTGGTTTGATAAAGCAAAAGCCCTACATACAACAGAGCAAACTTAGAATACACAAGCAGATATGGCAACTGAGACTGAGCCCTCAAATATAGAACCACAAAGAAGGAGAAACGGGTATAAGCAGACACTAGTGATTGGAACATGGAATGTGATAAGCATGAATGTAGCAAAATTGGACTTTGTTAAAAAAGAAATGGAAACCATAAATACTGACATACTAGGGACTGGCAAAAGAGATTGACTGGCATGGGACATTTTGAATCAGACAATCATATGATCTACTATACCAGAGATGAAAAGGTGAGGAAAAACAGGGTCACTTTCATAGTTCAAAAAGTCATTTCTAGATCTGTCTTGAAATACAATGTTGTGAGTGAAAGAATATATCTATATCCATACAAGGAACTCCAGTGAATACTACAATCATTCAAATATATTCACAAACAATCAGAGCCAAAGAGGAGGAAATAGAAGATTTCTACCAACTTTTTTATGAGAAGGAATGGGCATCTGTAATGGAGGAAGATTCAGCAATGACCTACATTATGATGACACAACCTTGCTTGCTGAAATTGAGGAGAACATGAACTGTTCATTGTTGCAGAAGGTCAAAGACCACGGGGCCAATTGGCAGCACCATGATGGATGGAGAAAAGTTTGATGTTCTTAACAGTTATGGCTTGCTCAGCTCCACAATCAACTCTGTTGACACAAGAAATCAGGAAATAGAAAGCAAATTACATTAGATAAATCTACTGCCAGGGGCCTTTCCAGAATATTGAGAAGTAATGATGTCAGTCTAGAGACTAAGGTGCACCTGATGCAGGCCATGGTCTTTGAAACTACTTGCTATGCATCAGAGAGGTGGACAATGACTAAGTAACAGAAGAATAATTGATTTCTTTGAGTTGTGATGCTGAAGAAGAGTCTTGAACATACCATAGACCATAAAGAAAACAAAAAAGTCTGTCTTGGAGAGGGTGAAACCAAGTTTCCCCTTGGAAGCTAGGATTTTGGAGCTCTGTCTCACATACATTGAGCATGTGGCCTGGAGAGACTGATCCTTGGAGAAAGACATCATGTTCAGAAGGGTTCAGAAGTGACAATGCAAGAGAGGAAGATCTTGGTTGAGATGGATTAATACGGTAACTGGAGCAATGGAAGGAGTAGTGTCAGAGTCAGTGAGACTGGCTCAGGATAGGGCCAGCTTCAGAGCTGTTGTGCACAGTGTCGTATGAGTTTCAGGTGAGTCAAAGGCACATAACAATAATAATAAACCATCATTTTCAGTCATAAATCAATTGAACATGCAATCAAGATGCATTAACAATAACAGGTGACTGGAATGCAAAAGTTGGGAACAGGGAAGAAGGTTCACTGGTTGAAAAACATAGACTTGGAAATAGAAATGAGGTTATACAATCAATGATTTATCCTTTGAAAATACATTTTGTAAGAAACAAAGACAATACTAATGGATTTCACCTGATGGTACTCATAGGTAACAGAGCAATTACATCTGTAGAAAGACTCTGGAGAAGTTCATTATCAGCTGTGAAAACTAGGCCACTGATTTTGAAACAGACCATCGACTATTTACATGCAAGATTAAACTGAAGCTAAAGAAGATTAAAGCAAATCCACAGGAACCAAAATTTGACCTTGAGTCTATTCCATTTGCATTTCAAAACCATCTGAAGAACAGGTTTGAGTCTTTGAACACTAATGAGTCTGTGGAGATATATGGAGAATATCATCCAGGAAGAAAACAAAATATTAAAAAGACAGGAGGAAGAAAAGACAAAGATGGATGTCAGAGAGACTCTGAATATTGCACTAAAGAACCAAGAAGCCAAAGCAACTAGAAGAAACCAAGATGTTAAGGAGCTGAACAGAAGATTTCAAAGGGTAGCACAGAAGACAAAGCAGAAGACTATAATGAAATGTGCAAAGAGCTGGGATCAGAAAATCAAAAGGGGTAAATTTGCTTGGCATTTCTTAAGCTGAAGAAATGGAAGGAAAAAGTCAAGACTTGAATTGTAATATCTAAGGATGTTGTAGACAGAATTTTAAATGATCCAGGAAGCATTAAAAGAATATTATGAATATAATGAGTCACTGTACAAAAAAAAATTGGCCGACACAGAAGAATTTCATTAAACAACATATGATCAAGAGGCAATGGTTATGAAAGAGGAAGTTCAGCCTGCTCGCAAGAAATTGAAAAACAAAACAAAACCAAAAACCCAGGAATTGATGCCATACCAATTGACATATTTCTACAAACAGATACTGTCCTGGATATGCTCACCAGGTTGTGCCAAGAAATCTGTAGGACAACTACCTGGACAAATGACTGGAAGAGATCTATATTTATTCTGATCCCAACAAAAGGTAATCTGACAGTGTGGAAATTATCGAACAATATCACTAATATCACACATAAGTAAAATCTTGCTGAAGATTGTCCAAAAATGACTGGAGCAGTACATTAACAGAGCAATACCAAAAGTAAAAACCGGGTTTAGAAGAGGCAGTGACATTAG
Source organism: Elephantulus edwardii (assembly GCF_000299155.1). Lineage (NCBI taxonomy): Eukaryota > Metazoa > Chordata > Mammalia > Macroscelidea > Macroscelididae > Elephantulus > Elephantulus edwardii. Next base: position 6,503,470 of record NW_006399854.1, on the reverse strand, counting down.
AGACGCCATCCCTAATATCAGGTAGATCTAAACTGAAAGCAAAAAGTACCAGATGAATGCCTGTCTGTGTTTCGCTGACTATGCAAAGACTTCTGACTGTGTGGATCACAACAAATTATGGCTAACCTTGAGAAGAATGAGAATCCCAGAACACTTGATTGTGCTCATGTGAAATCTCTACTTGGACCAGGAAGCAGTCATCAGAACAGATCAAGGAAACGACATTTTTCAAAATTAGGAAAGGAGTGTGTCAGGGATATGTCTTGTCTCCATACCTTTTCAATCTGTATGTGGAACAGATGATTTAAGAGTCTGAACTTTATGAGGAAGAGTGTGGTATCAGGATTGGAGGAAACCTGTGCTATAGAGATGATACAACGTTACTTGCCATAAGTGAAGAGGAGCTGAAATACTTGCTGCAGAAGGTCAAGGACTGTAGTCTTCCATCTGAATTGAAATGAAACATCAAGAAAAAGATTCTAACCACCTGGCCAATTGGCAGCACCATGATGAATGGAGAAGATGAATGGAGATTTCACCACCTTTGTCTCAATATATGTGGGCTATGAAACTCTATGAACTTTGATAAATGTCAATAGTTGTAGAGGAGCTTCAGGCCTTTTGTTCATAGGGTCGCTATGAGTTGTGCTCAATTCGAAGGTAATCAACAACATATATATGTGGCTGATCTTACAGGGTGATGGAGGATATAACTAATATTACTGGTGAAGTTATATGTATGCCCATCTGGTAACCTGGATGTGACTTCAAGGAATACTCTGAAATTTTGCTGAGTGTGTATGTGTGTGCACACGTGCACACACACTGTTGACTGCTCAATAGCCAGGGCTAATGCACCAGATTATTAGTCACTAGTGTGCCACTGTTATTGTTGTTAGGTGCCATCGAGTTGACAATAAGTCATAAAAACCCTATGAACGGTGGGTCTGAACCTTGCCCTATTCTGAACCAAACTAACCTTCACTGACACACTTGTCCTATTGCCACAATCACTGTGTTAATCCATGTCCTCTGGTGTCTTCCTATCCTGTGCTGACCCTTCCAAGCATGATGTCCTTCCCCAAGGTCTGGTCTCTCCTGACAACATGCCCAAAGTATGTGAGACAGAGAGTCAAAATCCTTTCCTCAATGGAACAACTAGTTTTACCCTCTCCAGGATAGACCTATTCATTCTCTTGACAGCCCATATATACACTACTCTTCTCCAGAACCATAACTCAAATACATTGATTTTCTTTCTATCATCCTATTCACTGTCCAGCTCTCAGATACAGAGCATACAATTGAGAAGAACATGGCCTGGATCAGGAACACACTTTGGTCTCTAAACTGACATTGTTGCCCTCTAGCACTCTGGAGATATCTTTGACAGATTATCCCATTGCAACTTGCATTTTCATTTCCTGGCTGCTGGTACCTAGAGTGTTGATTGTGACTCCAACCATGATGATATCATTAATGTGTTGATTCTGGCAAGATAAAGTCTTTAACAACTTCAATCTTTTCTCCATTTTTCATGATATTGCCTATTGACCCAGTGGCGAAAATCTTTGTTTTCTTAATGTTGAGATGCAATCTATGAAGGCTGCAGAAGCCCTTGATCTTCTGTAGCAAATCCTGTAAGTCCTTCTCAACATTGGTGAACAAAGTTGTATCACCTGCACAACATATGTTGTTGATGAATCTTCCTCAAATACTGATTCCACATTCTTCTTCTTAAGATCGAGCTTCCAAAATGGTCTGTTCTGCTTAGGTTATAGAAGAAATTTTAAAAGATGAAAGGTCTGGAGAAAGGATAAATCCCTCTTGCATTTCTTTCTTGATTTTGAACCATGCACTGTCCCCTTCAGCTATCTGGACAACAGCTTCCTGCTCTAGGAATATGTTTCCCTTGAGCACAATTAGATGTTCTGGGATTCCCCTTCTTCTCAAGATTAGCCATAGTTTGTTGCTACCCACACAGTCAAATGACTTTGCATAGATGATAAACACAAGTAGACATCATTCTGGTACTCTCTAATTTCAGCCGTGATCCATCTGACATCAACAATGGTATCTCTAGTGCCATGACCTCTTCTAAATCCAGCTTGTATCTCTGAAAGTTCTCTATAGATGTACTTGTTATACTAGGTTCTTAAAATAATCTTCAACAAGATTTTGCTTGCATGCGTTTTGAGTGATATTGTTTGATAATTTCCTCATTCTATATGACCTTTTTTAAAGGAATGGGCATAAATATGGTCACTAGAAATAGTAAGAATAAATAATCAAAAATAGTGATATTTAAACTTGAATTAATGGGCGCAAATGGAAAAGTCTAAATGGGATGGTTGGTTATTGTTAGATGCAGTCAAATCAACTCTATACAACTCATAGCAACCCTATGGATAACGGGTCTGAACCTTGCTCTATCCTGCACCATCCTCACAATCTTTTGTATGCTTGAATTTGTTGTTATATTTATTATTTCAACTTATCTTTTTTAAGTCCTTCTTTTTTTTTTGACCCTCTACCTTTCTAAGCATGGTGTCTTTTTCCAAGAACTGGATGGATCCTTCTGAAAATATGCTCAAAGTATGTGAAACCAACTTTCACTATCAGATGGGAGTTATTGGAGAAGACAAAAATATCCATTTACAGAAAGGAATAATGCAGGGGGTGAGATAAGAGGATACTACTAGGTGCCTACTTAGAGTTTGTGCTTCTGCCTTCTAGAGTATGATACGAGGAGGCATCTGTCACTGGTATTTAGGCCTCTTGTGTAGATGATTGGAAGAAGTAGGAAACACTGTCAGTCTGAGGTCTCCTAGAGCCAGTGACTAGGCTAAGGGGTGGGGAGGACTCATCCATGGGCCTCTGACTCAGGTGTCAGGGAAGTGACTGCCAGGAGACTGTAACTGTACGTAGGGGTGGACAAGAGGAGTTGGATGCATTGTAGGTCCATAGGCATTCTGTTCCGGATGATGGGCAGAGAGAGGTGGGGGAGGTGAGTGCACTTAATCTTCACAGGATATGGAAGGAACATTTCTGCTTGGCTTTGGATGTGAGTCCAGAATAACTTCTACTTTGTTGTACCAGATGATGGAGATTTCATCTAAGAATATTTTTTGCTTTGTCTTGAAAGGACTAACTATGCAGGTTTGGCTGGCAGAGAACCAGCAGCCTTTAATTCACCATACCCACTGGTTTTAGTACTCTTCTTCTGCTTCATACTTTGTGCAATTCCTTAGCCTTGCCTTTGACTCTCAGAGTTCAAAAGCTCTCATTTATATCTGCTTCAAGTTTTTTTTCAGACATTTCTGATATAAGGGGACATTATGTGGTTTCTGATTATGCTACCACCTTCAACCACCTCCTAATAATTTACTTTTAGAGTCTATTTCTCCCACTAATTTCTCTGTTTGGCTCCAACACAAAATCATACAGAGAACGGAATTCTAGAATGCATAATTAAAGATTGAAAAAATTGTTACAGTAAAGAAACATTAACACCTATCTTTCTTCTTTTGCCCATCTATGATTTAATGATATAATTTTAAAAGGGAAGTAAAAGATTATAAATGTTATAGGTTTCACTAGAACCTAGAGGGAGCACTGGTGGCCTAGTGTTAAGAATCTGTGTTGCAATCCCAAAGTCATGCAGTTCGAATCCACTTGCTGCTCTGGAGAGGAAGGATGGACAGTCTCCTCCTATGTAATTTATTGCCTCTGAATACCTACATTGTGTTATTGTTGTTATGTGCCGTGAGTCACCTGCGATTGATAGTAACCCTACATACAACAGTCCTAAGCCCTGCTCTATCCTGTGCCAATCTCACTGTCACTATTCACCCATCCTGATTACCCCAGTCACTGAATCAATCCATCTCATAGAGGGTCTTCCTCTCCTGCACTGTCCCTCTACATTCCCAAGCATGATGTCCTTCTCCAAGGATTGATCCCCCCTTGCAACATATCCAAAGTATGTCAGATGAAGCTTCAGAATGCTTGCCTCTGAGGAGCAGCCTGATTTAACCCTCTCTAGGATGAACCTGTTCGTTGTCTTAGCAGTCCATGGTACTCAACAACTGATTAAATGACTAATTAAATCAGACATCTTTTATTAAGCATGGTAAATTTATTTCTTTAATAACTTTATTTTACCACAACTTGTTTACCATTTGTTAGTAAGTCAGACATCTGACCAGCTCTGTATTTCTCTGTTCTTTCAGTAGGATTCAGGTGTTTCATGTTGACAGTTATAGTGGTGTGTAGGATTTAACATTACCATTGACATTAGAGCTAGAGTGGTTCTGTGCCTGCTTTCAAATATGATAGGAGGATAATTGTTTTTCAGCACAGGAAAACCTTTTAAGCTTCTTGGGTGGGGCAAAGGAGCCACAGCACCAACATTCACAAAATCATTTATTTAACAGGTTTGCTCATCAAGGTCTACTGCTGGTAATCCTCCCATGAACACAGAGCATAATTTTTCTAAGGGTAGATAGGTTATGTTTTGTTTCAGAAAGGCTCAGAAAGCTTTTTCAACCTGTTTTAGCTCTGATGGCCTGAAAGAGCAATGCATTTTTCACTATGTTAAATAATACATTCAAGTGTAAGCAGCTTTCAAAGTGTTCTTGCTGTGTCTCCAAGGTGACCATTTGCCACATAGCAATAGACTTGTCCCCTGACAAGGCTGGAAATAGTGGCCCAGATGGAGAAAGACTGTGTAATCAACATACTCCCATTCAGAGCTACCCATCATTAAGGATAGCTTTCTCCAAAAGAGAGAAATGGGAAGTCTCCTCTCCTTATCATTTATAGCCTCAGAAACCCAGTGGAAGGTCACTGTGAGTCAGAACCAATCCAATGGCAGTGAGTTTGGTTTGAATGCTATCTTTTATGGATTGTTTGCTGATAGTTGCTTTTGAATCAATTCTGACTTACGGCAGCCTTGTGTGTACAGAGAAAACGGAATTCCTCAACACATCGGCCTCAAGTTTGGGGAGACATAATTCATTTCTGTGACAGAAAAGGAAATAGCTTGCTACTTACACATATTTTCAAGCTTAAAATTAAGGGTGATAAATCAACTTTCAGAAGAGGAAACTCTTAAAAGCTCAAAGTTGACCCTTTAGCAAATATCTACAGGAGAAGAGTCTGGAAAATATATTCTTAACCAATTTCTAAGTAAAAGGAAAGCAAGATCTTTACATCCTACATCCGTCCTTTATATGGCTCTGTATCCTGTTCTATGAAAACTTAATTTACCATTTCATAACATGACTGATGAAGGAATTTATCTGTCAGCCCTAGGGGTACTAGATCTGAGTTTAAGTACCACACAAAAATTAGTACAACCACTAATTTTATTTCTAGTTTCTAAATCAGCAGTTTTACTATCTTTCAGCCTGTAGTTCCAAGCACAGCATTGTTTCTACTAAGTGGTGATGCTAACCAAAAAGTAGCCATTCTCTGATGGTTTGAATCCACCACGGTTTCACAGGAGAAAGATGGACATTCTCCACTTGTGCAACTAACAGCCTTTGAAAATCCACTGCAGGGTCAGCTATGAGTCATTTCCCACTCGGCAACAATGAGAAAGAGTAGTTTATCACATGGCAGCTAATTATTTCTTAGAAAAGGATATTAGCAGGTGGTTGTGGTCCAAATGAACACAACTATACTCTGGTTAATATTCTGTAGTGAAGTGCAAATGGGACAAGAGTGGAGGAATTGGGAAGAGGCAGAGGAAAAGGCAAGTTGGAGGTTTCTAACTAAGATCACTCATTAGACAACAAGGCATTTAGTCTGAGAAAGAAAATACAGATGAGGAGCAGGTAGATCATGAGTTCAGTTGTATAGATAATATCTGGAATGACTACTGCGTCACTGCAAAGGAAGTTCAGACTGGTTTCCCGTCAATATCCATGCTTCTACCTACTGACACAGACACTCCGGCTTCTCATCATCTGTATTTAGTGAGAGGAACAGCTGCTTCCCAAACCCCACAGTTGGAAAATCCCATGGTGCTGTCAGCATGTCAGAGTGGTCACTTGGCACTGGTTGGGTTTGTGTGTGGATTTCATTGTTGATAATAATAGTGATGTTGGCTGTTTTCAAGGCTGGTGATTTGTGCACTGTTTGGCACATAAAGCAAAATAGCTGAAATCAGGGCACCTGGGAGGAGCATCTGAAATCATGTCCTTTAAAAATGTTACATAATGAACTCTGGTTTGATGTTTTACCAGAGCTCATTGGATTATGGGTAATAAAAGGAAAAATGGGAGGTTAATGTGCTGGAAGCAATGATAAATTTTGCTTTTTATGCATTTTTAGAAAATGCATAACTGTTCCAGGTCAGGCGGCACAGTAGCTGTCATAACATGTTGGCATTTTGTCACTCTTACTCTTTAGCCATTGCATAGGCTTGTGTTTGTTCAGACTTTGCATTACATTAAGCTGCTTATTAGAATAAAACATACTCAGTTACATAAATAGGCAACTAAATTCAATTCGGCAGTTTAATGCATGTTTTTAGTCCAGACTTGTTTGTTATACTTAATCTTAATAAACTAAAATGCATTAAATTATAGATATATGTTATTATGCTTTTATGAAATGAATATATAAAATGGAATTTAGGAATATTTACTTATTGTGTTGATGTTTTACAGTGTAATAACAACATTTTCCTTTCTATGCAGTGTAAATTTGAATAGAGTGGTCCTATCTTTCCAGGTGTTAAAATCCTAACCCAATTCAGTCTTATAGTTGATTCAGAATTCAGACTCATTATGACCCACAAGACAGAGAATTACTCCATAGTTTTCCCAAAATTAGAGTCTTTATAATAGGACTAATAGGCAACATTATGAAAGATGGAGAAAAGGTTACTTGGATTCACAATCAACATCCTAGGTACTAGGTCTTTGCAATCACTTGTTATGCATAAGAGAGTTGGACAATGACTAGGAAGGATAGAAGGAGAGTTGACGCCTTTGAGCTGTGGTGCTGGAGAAGAGTATTGAATGTACCATGGACTGCCTAGAAAACAAACAGATTCATCCTGGAGAGGTTTAAACCTGGTGGCTCCTTGGAGGGAAGGATTCTGGGGCTTTGTCTGACATACTTTGGACATGTTGTTAAGGAGAGACAGTTCCTCAGAGAGGAACATCATGCTTAGGAGGGTGGAGGGACTGCGCAAGAAGGGAAGACCCTCTATGAGGTGGATTGATTCAGTGACTGGGGTAATCGGGATGGGCAGTGTGATAGGCACAGGATAGAGCAGGGCTTAGGGATGTTGTACAGCAACTCATAAGTGACTTGACAGCCCATAACAACAAACAACAGCCTTGGAAAAACTTGCTGTCAAGGACTTCTCCAACGTGCTAAAGATCAATGATGTCAGTTTAAAGACCAAGGTGTACCTGACCCATGACATGATCTTTTCAATTACTTGCTAGGCATCTGAAAGTTGGACAATAAATAAGAACGATTATTAATGCTTTCTACTTTCTTACTGTACAGTTATAAAATAGAAAACTTAAGCACTCAATCTTTTTCAGAATCAAGTCTATCTCTCTATCTTAATATGGTTATCAGAAACTTATTGCTCTGGTAAATGATTTTTTATTGTTCGATAAAGATATCTTCTCTTTTATTTACTTTACTGTTTTCCTCCCTTAAGTAATATTCCCAGTGCCCCTTGATTCACAAAACTGTACTCACCTTATATTATACTGCTTCTAGGCCCATCCCTCTCTGGTACTCCACGTGACTATTTTCTGACTTAGTCATCTCTGACATAAAGTTAGCACGTAATAAAATGCTCCACTGTGTAGCACTCAGAAGCAAAGAAAACTTTCCACTTTAAAACCTTTAAATTTTTTGAAAAGCATGTCAACATATGCAAAAGTAGATAATTCAGTACCATGAACTCCCACATACCTGTAACCTAATTTTCATTTAAAAAATTATCACTAATATTGTTTAATTTATACTTCAAACTTTATCTTTCTACAACATTTTAAAAAATGTAAATATCATGCCATTTTATGTATAAATAAAAATAATATGAAATAAACTTTCTGACAACACAGCTTGGAAATTTGAATCTATCTCGTAATTGTCTAAATGAACATACTTTTCCCAAATATCTACCTCTATTTCTACTTGCACTTTTATCTCTATTCATAACTGTGTTTTGTTGCTGTGTGCTGTTGTGTCAGAACCAACCCATAGTTGATCCTCCAGTGGGTTTTCAGTGGCAGTAAATTGCATAGGAGGAGATTGCCCGTCTTTCAGCTGTGGAGTAGTTAGTTGATTTGAACCTCAGGTCTTTTAGAGTGCGATGTAGCTTATTACCAGTAGGCCATCAGTATTCGAAGATAACTACAACCAAAGCCAAATATCTCTCTATGTAATTTATCTGAATTTGTTGTTAAGTGCTGCAAAATTGACTCCAACTCACAGTGATCCTGTGAACAACAGAAAGGAACTCTTTCTGATCCTGAGCCAGCCTCACCATCTCTGCTGTTCTTAAACCCCTTGTTCCAGTCCATCTCCTTGAAGGTCTTTCTCTTTTTTTGCTGAGACTCTACTTTTCCTAGTATGTTGTCCTTCCTCAGAGACTGACTTTTCTAGACAAAAGGCCAAAATTATGCGGATGGAGTCTCCTCATCCAAACTCTTGAGAATCACTATCACTTTTTCCAAAGCACATTTGTATGTTATTTTGGCAAGCAATAGTATATTCAATAATCTCCAATATTGCAATTCAAAGGAATTTATTATTTTTCAGTCTTTCTTATTTATTGTCCAACTTTCAAATGCATATGAAGCAATGGAAAATACCATAGCATTATTCAGGTGCACTTAATTCTATAAATTGTCATCTTTGCTTCTTTGCACTCTAAAGAGGTCCTTGATAACAGAGATCTTTTTTGCCAAGAATGACTTTGTATGTATTATAAGAGAAGCTATGTGTTAATTTAGGATGGTCTGCTCCCTGCCTTCTGCAGATTACTTTAGTCTTCTGGACATGACTGCTCTACAATCATCTCAAAGTACCCTACATGCCTCTGTCAAGTATAACTTGAACTCTGAGTTCTCTGGCTGGCCACTTCATTTTTCATATTTATGTTTCTTAAAGCCATGTCTTCTATTCTGCTTGGAAGATAAGGTATAATACTCCTTATCTCTTATTAATTAGTTTGTAATTATTCTCTCAGATGTATTTTATTCTTTAAATTGACATCTTAAAGAGGAGCATCATTCTTAGATAGAGACATGGTCCTTGGAAAGGAAAGGTAGAGGATCATCGTAAGAAAAGAAAAGAATACCCTCAGTAAGATGTATTGATTCAGTGACTGTAACAATGGGCTCAAATGTGTTGGGGATGGTGAGGATGGCAAAGGATAGGGCACGTTTCAGAGTTATTGTTCATTGGGTTACTATGGGTCATAGACAACTCTGTGGCATAGAATAACAACAACAATGAGAACAGCTCTTCTCTCAGCTGAGAACCATCTCCCTAATTATCCGAAGTTAGAAAGACAGAGGACCTGACACCTCCATGAAACTGTCATCACCATGGAACATTCTCTTCAGAGGTATAGTCTAAGGTAGTTTTGATTTGGAATAGTGTTCTGAACTTGTTTATATTTAGATTCCCTCTAAAGGAACAATTACAGTGGTATTACACTGGTTTCACCAATTGCTTTTCTGGCAGCAAACATGGTGAACATTCTAATTCAAAGAACTGTTTCAGTTCCTTAAACAAAGGGATGAGATGCAAAAGTAAATGATATGAACAAAAGATTTCAAAGAGTAGCTAGAGAGGACAGTGATATGATGGAATGTGCAAAGAGGTGGAGTTGGAGAATAAAAAAGGGAAGAACTCTGCCAACCTATCTCAAGTTTGAAAAACTGAAAAATTCAATTTTCAAGTTGTAATACTGAGAGATGCTATGGGAAAAATCTTGAATGACCAAGGAAGCATCAAAAGAAGATGGAGGGAATACAAAGTCACTGTACCAGAAAAAAAAAAGGTTGACATTAAAATATTTCAGGAAGAAGCATATGATAGTTGATGGGCATGAGGTAAAAAGTTCAAGCTGAAAGTAAAGCATTGGCAAAATATAAAGCCCCAGGAATTAATAGAATATCAATTGGCATATTTCAACTAAAAGAGGCAGTCTTGAATGAGTTCTCAAATCTATGCCAGAAAATTTGGAAGACAGTTACCTTGACAAATGACTAGAAGAGGTCTGTATGTGTTCTCTTCCCCAAGAAAGGTGACCTAATAGAACAAGAAATTATTACTATCATATGCAAATAAAATACTGCTGAAGATCACAAAAAAATGGCTAGAACAGTGCACAGAAAACTCCCAGGAAGTTCAAATTGGTTTGGTTTAGAAGAGACCATGGCACAAGGGATATCATTACTGATGTCAAATGGATCCTGACTGGAAACAAAGAATACTAGAAGAATGTCTATATGTATTTTATGGGCGCTGCAAATACTTTTGTCTGTGTGGATCATGACAAATTATAGCAAACACTGAGAACAATAGGAATCCCAGAACACTTGATTATGCTTACATAAAATATATTCCTAGACCAAGAAGATGTTGTCTCAAGAAAGCAAGGGAACACTGCATAGTTTAAAATCAAGGAAAGTGTGTTTCGGAATTGTAACCCCTCTTTATACCTATTTATAAAAAAGAGCAGGCACTGGGGAGGTCTGGATCTAATTTGTGTAGGAGTTCCCTGTAGATAAATTACTGATCCCTCAACTACTATCCCCAGTATGTAATGGCTGAATTAATATGTAATCAACTGCATTGCATCTAAAGCCTTAGAACTAGTCAGGTGCTCCCCCAACCCAATACCATTTCTTACCCTCTAATCCTACCTGATCTTTAACAAAGCATTAATAATTCTAAGGATAATCTCCATTCTGTTGTGCTTTTTTGTAACTGTTTTAAGTAAATCAATTTGTACTGTAAAAAAAAAAAAGAGCAAGGGCTATGTGGGGGTGGCCATGTCTGACCTTTATCAGCTTCACAAAAAGTAAGTGTCCCCATCAATAGCACCAATCCGCATGACGTAAGATATGCCCTGCACCCCATGCTCCCATGCCTCTTTTACTCATCTCAACACCAATCTTATTGCTTTGTTAGGTCCAAAATCTGATGTGATAGCTCACAAACTACACAGAACCATGTTGAGGATGTCAACATGTTATAATCTAGATTACTAACAAAATACAGTTAATACAGCTCCCAAAATGTGCATGCAGGCATCTCAGCCTCAAGCCTTGCAATGTTCCCAAGTTCTCAGTATGACCAGTATTGGCTTCGCCCATACCCCTCATTATTCAACAAAGTTCTCAGTCCTGCCAATATTGGCTTGAATACCACCCTATACCTTCCCTCCACATCACCCAGGTTTCATCTCACATCAAGTCTCCATTTTGTCCATGACTGCTCTTTTCCTGGTATTAAGGTTCTTTCACTGTTCGTAGCAAGAGGTCTCTTTTCCATTTGACTGTTGGAAGGAAGATCTGTCTCTGTGGTTGTTGTTGTTCTTGTTGAGTCAGAACCAACTCGTAGCTGACCCTCCAGTGGGTTTTCAGAGCCAGTTAATTACATGGGTCAGGATTACAGCTCAGCTTCTTACCACTAGACCACCTTCCTCTCTCTGTGGCTAGAACTGTTCAATTTATTGGTGAGACTAGCCAATCCTCTTGTAGATATCTGAGACTGGCCAATCCCCTTGTGGAATGATAGATAGCCAATCACCTTATGGATAGGCCAACTCAACCCATTCACATAGTCCCACCTATCCACATAGTCAATAATCCACATTCAGATGGCTAGGGAAGCCATATTGCAAGATAAACTCCACACTATTAAATCTGTACACTGAGAAAATCATTCAAGAAGAAACTGTACTTTATCAAGATTGGAGGAAGATTCATCAACAACCTGTATTATGCAGATAATATAACCTTGCTTGCTGAAATTTAGGAGTACTTGAAAATCTTGCTGCAGAAGATCAAGAACTACAGCTTTCAATATGCATTATATCTCACCATCAAGAAAACAAGCCACACATCAATGAGAAAAAGGTAAACAACCCAATAACAAAATGTGCAGAGGATATGAATAGACACCTCACCAAAGAAGACATTCAGACAACAAACAAGCACATGAAGAAATGTTCAAAATCTGTAGTTATCAGAGAGACAAATAAAAAAAACCAACTATATCATCTCATCCCATTAACAATAACAAAGTTCAACACAGCAGCAAATAATAAATGCTGGCAAGTTTGTGGAGAGATTGGAACCCTTATTCACTGCTGGTAGGAGTGCAAAATGGTGCAACCAACACAGAAGACAGTCTGGCAATTTCTCAAAAAGTTGGAAATAGAAATACCATTTGACCCAGCAATGCCACTACTGGGAATATACCCTAAAGAAATCATAACCATAACCAAACAGATATATGCACACCCATGTTTATTGCTTTATTATTTACAATAGCAAAGAGTTGGAGGCAAGCCAAGTAACCATCAACAAATAAATGGATAAAAAAAACTGGGTGAAAAAAAGACAATGGAACACTAAGCAGCACTTAAAAACAATGGAGGAACCGGAAGCACATAATACTAAGTGAAATATCACTGTCACAAAAGGACAAATACTGCATAGCTTCACCGTTATAAAGCAGGTCTGACATGGGGCGGGTTGGGAGGAGAATAGGATAACAGTACAAAGATAATAACCATTACATTGGAAGAGATGAAAGAAAGAACTGTCTAAAATTAATATATGATTAGGTATTACATATAGAACAACAGCCTGGAATAAGCCATATATCACTGCACAGTGGACTGGGGTGGGGAGGAGGAAGATAATTGTGCAACAACGAATTAATATTAAAAATGAAATTTTTATTTTGATCTTATTTTTATTTTGATCTTTAAATTTGATCTTGGGGAGGGGGAGGTAAAGGAGGTGGAGGGACAAAATGTACAACAATAAATGGATGAAAATCTAACTTCTCTGTAAATGTTTGTTAAAGTAGCAAAATGAAATTTTATTTAAACAAATTTTAAAAAAGCAAAAGTCTTCACCATTGTGTTGACAGATGACACCAGAATAGATAGAGATAGGGCTGACAGTGTCAACAATTTAATCTCACTTGAATCCAAATTCAACCCCCTTGGTATTGTTGTGTTGTTGTTGACTGCCATCGAGTTGAGCATGATTCATAGTAACCCTATGAACAAAAGGACTGAAGTCTTTCTGTAACTACAGACAATTATCAAAGTTCATGGATTTTTCCAGAGGCATGCTGTTTAGGAAGTGGATTTCACTCCTAGTGGCAAGAAACTTTGCTGCAATCCTGAAGGCACATAGTTTGAGGCCACTAGCTGCTCCCCAGCTGCTCTGTGTGAGAAGGATGTTCAATCTCCTCCTGTGTGATTAACTGCCTCTGAAAACCCACTACAGGGTCAGCTATGGGTCGGTTCTGACTCTATGGTACACAACAACAGCAACAATCCTTGGTAGTAGTCAGGATATTGGGGGATGGATAGCATTGGGGAAGTCTTCTGTCAGGGACTTCTCCAAAGCCCTGAAGAGTACTAATCCCAGCTATGTTTCTTCCAGTCATCTATTATGCATCAGAGAGATGGACAATGAATAAGTGTAATGAAAGAAAAAGTTATTCCTCTCAGATTTGGTATCATTGAAGAGTACTGAATACACTTTGGACTGCCAAAAGGACAACTGTGGTTTGTTTTTTTTTTTAGAAGGTGCAACAGAGTTCTCCTTAAAAGAAAGGATGGCTACATTTGACTTCACATACTTTGGGAATGTTGTTAAGAGATGCTATTTCTTGGAGATGAGTATCATATTTTTAAAGGTGGAGGGTCAGTGAAAGAGAGGAAGACTCTCAGAAGATAGATTGATACAGTAGCTGTGGCATTGGTTCATGAGTGTTGGGGATGAAAGGATGGCACAGGACAGGAAAGGTTCATATTTGTTGCTCATAGCATTGTTAGGAGTTGTACCTGACTCGATGACACCTATCAACAGTAACAACAACAAAACTTATGTGCCTGCACCGCAGTCAGTTTTTCAGACTCAGATGGTTTGTGTCTTCTGTGATGCTGGAAGCTTTGCTACAGTATTTCAAATAACATAAAATTTCTTCTTGTAGGCAAGGCTCAGTGACATTTTTAGATTAAAGTAGACTAGAAAGGAAGTAAGATTAGTCATTCACATATGAAATAATGGCCCTGTGGAACCTTTGAAACACTTACTGTTGGCAGAAGATCATGATATTGAGAAGTCATCCTTCAACAGGGATTACATCTCAGCATAAAGGAAACAAAAGTCCTCACCACTGGACTAACAGCCAACATCATGATAGATGAAAAAAGATCATCAGTGACTTAATTTTATTTGGATACACAATTAATCCTCAGGTTAGAAACAGTCAAGAAATCAAAATACATATTGCACTGGGGAAAATCTCTGCCAAGGACCTCTCTAAATGGAGAAAGAGCAACGATGTTAGTTCAAGACTTAACCACCTAATTCAAGCCATGGTCTTTTCCTATGCATCTCAAATACAGACAGTGAATAAGGATGACATAAAAGAATCAGTGCATTAAAATTGCGGTATTGACAAAGAATATCAAATATTCCAGGGACTGTCAAAAGAACACACAAGTTTGTCTTAAAGGAAGTACAATCAGGAGGTTCTTTAGACTCAAGGATGGTAATACTTCATTTCACGTGGTAATACTCCAGACATGTTGTCAGGAGGTTCCAGTTCTTGGGAAAAAGACATCATTCTCAGAGAATTAGAGGGTCAGAGAAAGGGAAGAAAGCCCTCAACAAGATGGATTGGCACAGCGACTGCACCCCATCATTGAGTCAATCCGTCTCATCGAAGGTCATGTGAGTCATAGTCCACTCTAAGGCATCTAACAACATGAATATCCTATGAACAGCTGCTAGACATTTTCTGTCTTTGTGCCAAAAGATGACTCCTTCAGGCTGTAAAACACTCGTGGGGAAAAGCTGTGTCCTCAGTCAACTAAACTAAATTCATCATGATTGTGTGGCAATCAGCAAATAGCTGAGCCTCCAGTGGGTTGTCAGTAGCTGCAAATTTCATGGTTTGAGATTGCTCCACCAGAGCCTGTGTAAAAACTTATATCCTAGGCATTATTAGTAAATGGTTCAGTGTTAAAAATTCATCAATGTATAGCTTACCTTAATGATATGGTTAGAATAGAGTTTTTACCCAGAGAGACCATGTCTGCCATCCAAGCAGATATATGCACACCCATGTTTTTTGCAGCTTTGTTTACAATAGCAAAGAGTTGGAAGCAGCCTAAGGGCCCATCAAGAAACGAATGGATAGAGAAGCTGTTGTATATCCACACAATGGAATACTACACAGCGTTGAAAAACAAGGAACTCATGCAATACTATTCAAAGTGGGTGACCCTGGAGGACATTATGCTGAGTGAAATATCTCAGTCACAAAGGGACAAATACTGCATGGTGCCACTGTTGTAGAATGGGTCTGACATCAGGGTGGGGGTATGACAGAAAAAACTGGATAAATTATGTATATTGTATTGAAACAGATGAGGGAAAGAACAGATTAGACGTGATACATGATTGAGTATTATGGGTAGCACAGGAATCCAGAATTAAGGTTGCATAGAGAAGTGTACTCGGGGTCTGGGGTGGGGGGAAGGGAAGTGGGAATCGTATACTAATGAAGGCAGTTTTTTTCTTTTTTTTTTTTCTCTCTTCGGAGGGGGAAGCGAGCTGGTGGGAAGGGGTGGGCAGGGAAAAAATTGCGGCAATGAATGAATGGAAATCCAAAACCTCTGTTAAAAATAAATAAATAAATAAAAAATAAAAGAATAGAGTTTTTAGCTATCGAATATTCATTTGTTGATGTGGTACAACTCAGAATGAGGAGAAACAGCTGCAAACAACATTAATAATGGGAACATGAAATGTAAGAAATGTTAATATAAAAAACTTGAATGCTGTCAAAATGAAATAACACATGTAAAGATTGATATCCTAGAAATTTATGGTTCAGTATTCACAAATTATTTTAGATACAAAGACTGTGTTCTTTCCATCTCCTTTCAATGTTTATTGCACCACTCACTATTTTGCCTATAAAATCCTTCAGGATTATAAATTGAGGCTTACATTTGTTCTTTAGTTGTTTCAGTTTGAGAAATACTGAGCTTACTTTTTGTTTTTGGTGTTCTAACTCAAGGTCTTTGCACAATTCATTTTAATTCTTTGCTTTGTCTTAAACTGTCCTTTGACATCTGTCCAAGTTACTTCATCATTTTACCGTCTCTCTGACCAAGAACAAGTTTCAGCCTTTTCTTACAGTCATTTTGGTATCTTTTTATTTTCTGTTTTTTAAAATACCCCTTTGTTGACTGCATTTATGACCTTGATGACATTCCACAACTCATCTGGTCTTTGGTTGTTAGTGTTCAACGCATCAAATCTATTTTTAAGATGATTTCTACTGTACTTTCTGTTTGGCCATAATCAAGGTTACATTTTGACTCTTGTCATTTTATTCAGCTTCAGTTTTAACCTGCATATAAGAAGCTGATTATTTGCTCCACATTCAGTCGTTCACCTTGTTATGATTAATGATATTGAGATTATCCACTGTCCTTTCCAAGATGTAGTAAATTAGATCCATGTGTATTCCTAAAAGACCCATGTATACAGTTGCAATTTACATTTTTTAAAAGGTGTTCGCAATGAGTAAACTCTCTTATGCACTATCTGATTTCCTTTATATCACTAATACAATATTTTCTAACTACCATTCCTTTTACTTTTTTCCAACTTTTGCATTCAAATCACCAGTTATTAATTTAACTTAATACATGTTTAACATGTGAAATGTGTTCATTTCTACAGCATCCACATCATTTTCCTGAGTAATTGGTCCTAGTTATGTTTATTTCCTCTCCAGCAGCAGTGTAACAGCATTTTCTTGCAGCTGTTCTCTGCCACAATGTAAGCTGTTCCCTTGGCATTCTTGGCTCCTGATATTTGCAAGTCAAGCTCTTTAGCCACTTATTTTCATTTCTATAGATGCTGTAACAAACTGTTGTTGTTACTGTTAGATGTTATTGTTAGATGGCACCAAATCAACTATGAGTCTTGGCAAGCCTGTGAACAATGAATCTGAACCAAGCCCTATTCTATGCCATCCTCATCTCTGCCACACTTGATACCCTTGTTACAATTACTGTGCAAGTTCATCTCATTGAGGGTCTTTCCCTCCTTCACTGATCCTACAGTTTTCTCCAAGTATTCCTCCTCAGAATGTACCCAAAGTATTTGAGTGTGCCCATCCTTGCCTCTCAGGAGCACCCTGGCTGCACTCTCTCCAATACACATAAGTTTCTTCTCTTAGAAGTCCATGGGATATTTAGTACTTTTTCCAGTACAAGAACACAAAGGTATCTATTCTTCTTTCATATTTATTCACTGTCCAACTCTAATTGAAAAGACCATGGTTTGTATCAGGTATGTGTTAGTCTTTAACTAACATTCTTTTCCTTCAACACTTTGGAAAGGTCCGTGAGTATACACTTCCACAGTGTAACACATCTTTTAATTTCCTGACTTGTGGTACCAATGGCGTTGATTATGGATAAAAGCGAAATGAAATCATTGACAAGTTTGATATTTACTCCATATACCCTGATGTTCCCTATACACCTAGTGGAGCAGATTTTTGTTTTCTTGATGTTGAGATCTAATCCATACTGAAAGGTGTATAGTCTGATCTTCTACAGTGTTTGAAGTCCTCCTCACTCTCAGCAAGCACAGATGTGTCATCTGCATAACACAGGTTGTTGATGAGTCTTCCTCATTTCTGGTATTAAATGCTTCCTCAGAAAGTCCAGCTTCTCAAATGATTTTTCTCAGCATAAGAGCATGTGAATAGGTATGGAGAAAGGATATAGCCCTGACACATACCTTTCTTGATTTTAAACTATGCCGGGCTCCCATGTTCTGTTTAGACAGCAGAATCTTGGTCTAGGTAAAAGTTTTTCATGAGCAAAATTAAGTATTCTGGGATTCTCATTCTTCTCAATGTTAGACATAGTTTGTTAAGATACATAGACAAATATGCCTTTATATATTCGATAGAGCACAAGTAGCATCTCTTTGGTAATTGCTTTCAGCCAAGACTCATCTGACTTCAGCAGTCACATCCCTGGTGCCATGTTGTTGTTAGGTGCTGTCAAGTCAAGTATGACCCATAAAGAACCTATGAACAACAGAACCCTAACCCTGTCCTGTACTGTGCCATCATCACACTTCTTGACACACTAGAACCTATTGTAACAGGCACTATGTCAATTAATCTGGTTGAGGCTCTTCTTCTCTTTCACTGACTTACTTCTTCCTTTCCAAGTATGACGTCCTTCTCCAAGAAATAGCCACTCCTAGCAACATGCCTGAAGTATGTGAGACAAGGTCATTGTTTTTTTAGTGAAATTCCATTTTTATTAGTGTTTATTGAAAAAACAATCATCTTAACTCAGTGATGACATATACAAAGGCAAAGTAAACTTGCAAGGAATTCATTTTCTCATCATTTTGGAGGAGCTAGCAGATCACTAGCCTGATGCCAGTGGTGTCAGAGATCCTTAAGGTTACTCTTTTCCATTTCATGAACATTCGTGAAGTTTCTGGTGGAAGCAGTACAGTAGGCATGGTCACAAAACTTGTACTTCAAATATTACTTCATCCTTTGCTTAAAACTTGTCCCAATAGAAGCATCAAACCTCAGATTCTTCACATCTTTAATAGTTTCCCATGATCAAACCAAAGCCTGACCTGACAGCACAAAATAATTATTTGAGGAACATAGAGATTGCACTTCATTATATGAAGTCTTTCTTCTCAGGTCTTAAAGAGTAAACAGTAGCCATGGGCATAGACATACAGACACCACCCAGGAATTTAATTATTGGAAGTGAGACAAAGTTTTAGGAACCTTTGCCTCCAAGCAGAAATCTGAATGTGTCTTCTCTAAAACAAATTTGTTCTATTGACAGTACATGGGATAGTCACAAGTTTTCTCCAACACCACAACTCAAAGGTATCAGTTTTCCCTCTGTCATCCTTGTTCATTGTCCAGCTCTCAGAGATTCATAGTAATTGATCAGAAAGACCATGACCTGCATTAGATGTACCATAGTCCTCAAACTGACATCATTATTCCTCAATAATTGGGAGATTTTCCCAGTGCAATACATCTTCTGATTGCCTGACAGATACTACTAATGGTTGATTGTGGATCCAAGAAAGATGAATTGAAAACTTCAATCTTTTCTAGCCATCTGTCATGATGTTGCATATCATTTAAGCAGCAAGAATTTTTGTTTTCTTGATGCTGAGATACAATCCATAATGAAAGCTCTATTCTTTGATATTCAGCAGCATGTTCTTCAAGTCCTCCTCACTTTAAGCAAGTAAGGTTGTACCATCTGCTTAATGCAGGTTATTGATGAGTCTTCCTCTGATCCTGATGCCACATTCCTCATGGAATCCAGTTCAGCAAATTCTTTTCAGCTTCTCAAATAATTTGCTCAGTTGGTGCTATGACCTGTTCTGAATCCAGTCTGAATCTGACAGTTTTCTGTCAATATACAATTTTAGCCATTTTTTAATCTTCAGTAAGATTTTACTTGCATATGTTATTAATAATATTATTTGGCAATTTCCACATTATGTTGGACCACCTTTTTAGAGAATGGGAACAATTATGGATCTCCTCCAGTCTCTTGTGCAGGTAGCTGTTTTCCAAATGCCTTGGCACAGCCTGGTGAGCTATGACGATGACTGTATCTATCTGTTTAAAATACAAATTAGTATTTTACCAACCTTGGGAACTTATTTTTTGTTACTTCCTTCAGTAAAGCTAGGATTTCTGTCATCACCATTGGTTCTTAATCATAAGCTACTTCCTGAAATGTTTCCCTGTCAACCAATTCTTTTTGAGACAGAGACTCATGTATATTCCTTCCACTTTATTTTAATGTTTCCTAGGTCACTCAGGATTTTGTCAATGGCATTTTTCAGCATTGCAGCTAGAAGTTTAAATTTGTCTTTCAGTTCTTTAAGCTTAAGGAATGCGGAGCAAATTCTTCCCTTTTTGTTTTCTAATTCCTGCTCTTTGAACATATTCTAATAATACTTTATTCTTTCTTCTTGAGCTGACCTTTGAAATCTTCTGTTTATCTCTCTCACTTTGGAAATCTTTCCTTTTCTTTTGTCCAATCAGCATTTTTGTGACATTTTCAGAGTAACTGGTAGAATCCTCACACAACATTGAATTCATTCTGTCAAAGCCCTAGAGGCCAAAAGTCTAAAATAAATTTGTGAAGGGTTCATAATGACAGCAAGTTCTTTATCTTTCTCCAGCTTCCATGATTTCCCAGCGATCCTCAGTATTTCTTGGCTTATAGATGCATCATCATAACTTCTGTTTACATTTTTATGACTTTCTATGTTCATATCTCTTTTCCCCTTAAAATGACACTACCAGTTTAGATTAGGACCTACTCCACCCAGTCAGATCTTATTTAAATTAATTAGTTGCATCTGTAGAGGTGCTGTTTTTTAAAATTATAGGTCATATTTTCAAGTGCTAAGTATTACAACTGGAAATTCTCTTTTTGAGGGTCACAAATAAACTCATAACACCTTCTGAGGAATTTACCAATTTAACTCCAATGTCTTTCTATTCCATCTACTAAGAGCTCTGACTAATGCAATTGATGAAGTTTACTAATGTGAAGATTTTTAAGTGGAAGACTGTGTGCCAGTATGCTTCTAACTTTAAAATGGATGCATTTAATTCACTAAATGCATTGGGCATAGTTATCCCAAGTAATGAATACAGAAGAAAAGAGTTCTTCTAGTACAACACCAGGGAGGAGAATCTGTGGATAAGCGATATAAGTAATTTATGGTCAATAACCATTACTTCACATTCATATTCTTTATCTCTTTCTCACTCCTTTCCCCAGGTGCTATCTGAAAGGAAAATGGTAGGAAGCTAATTAAGGTGTTCTCAGTGGTATTATATGCAGTCTTGAGAATAGGAAATGGAACAATTGTCTGCAATCATAACCAGATGTTGCAAAGCTCTCTATACCTTAATAGCTGTTGTTTCAATATAGCTTTTAAAGGGTGAAGGTAAGTCAATAAGACTAAAATAAATCATTTTGGGAAGCATTTATTGACCATTTTTCATGAGTAAATCACTTTTCAGGATCTTAATTGTGCTCTTTGAATATAGCTTGAAAGTTGAAGAGATAAAGAAGTGTGGTTGTACATTTCATGTTTAGCTTTTGTGACAAGCTTTATAAATTGTCCTTGGGACACCTATTGAGATTTTACTACTAAGAATCATGAATGCTGTTGGAGCTTTAAACGACTTAAAATGATATGAAAGAAAAACAACCTTCTATTCAGCTGAAAACATGTAAAATTAAATGGAACAGATGTGGAGTATTAAGATTTCAGTAAGTTGAATTTTTTTCCCCTGCCTCTTAATTTGGGTCTCTGGTGGCAGCACAAAGAGTGAACAGTCTGTGCACTAAAGCCATCCAGCTCGTTTTCCTCCTACTCACAGGCCAGATTTCATGGCTAGGATTGTCTCTAAATTAATGAAGAGATATTAGCATCTGAATCATGTTTAGAAAGATGATGATCTCTGACATTCTTTCTCAAAGGATGGACTTAGCTCACATTTCATAATCACTTGGGATGCTTATTAAAATTGTGATTCCTTGAACATGCCTTAAGTGTACTGAAATTAACACTCCTGAGATGTAGACTCTACCACAGTCATCTGTGATGCTCCTTAGGTCGTCAATGCATTCTCTAAGTATCAATAATCTCTCCATTTTCTTGAACATTTCTCAGAGGGCCAGAGTGAATGCTAGCTTGTACAAAAAGTCCAGGTTTAAATGCAAGATATTTTACTCTCTCCAAACATTATTTTCCACAGCTCTCAATTAATTTGGAAAATCCCCCCTTAGTCTTTCCTACGTAATAATTTGGAGCACTTTACTTTCTCCCTATTGTCTCCTAATATTACTCTCTATTAAGGCATATGTTAGTCTTTTGGATTTTATCCCCATTGGCAATCATATAAAATAATAGTAAGTTGTTGACAAACTATTTTGTGGCTTATATGAGAGGGCTTAAGAAATATTCTCAAAATAAACCTTCCTTCTTGATTGATGTTGTTATGTGCCATCGGGTTGCCTGCAATTCATAGTGACCCTGTGTACAACAGCCCTAAACCTGCTTTATCTTGAGCCAATCTTATTGTCTCTGACACACATACCCCCATCATCCCATCACTGAATCAATCCATCTCATTGAGGGTCTTCCTCCTCTTTTTTGCTGTCCCTCTATTTTCCCAAACATGATGTCCCTGTCCAAGGACTGGTCCTTCCTTGCAAAATATCCAAAGTATGTTAGAAGAAGCTTAGGATACCTGCTTCCAAGGAGCAGCCTGGTCTCACCCTTTCTAGGATCAACCTGTTTGTTCTCTTAGCAATTCATGGTATTTTCAATATTCTTCTCCAGCACCACAGCTCAAAGGCATCAATTCTCCTTCTATCATCCCTAGTCATTGTCCAGGTTTCTGATGCACAAGTACTTGCAAAGATTATGGCCTGAATTAGGCACACCTTAGTCTCAAGACTGACATCATTGTTCTTCAGTACTTTGGAGCCAACTCTGATAGAAGACTTCCCAATGCAATTCGCCTTTTAATTTCCTGGCTGTTGGTACCAAGTGTGTTGATTGTGGAGCCAAGCAAACTAAAGCTCTTAATAATCTCAGTCTCTTTACCATATATCCTGATGCTGCTTACTGACCCAGTTGTGAGATTCTTTGTTTTCTTGATGTTGAATTTCAGTCCATATTGAAGACGGCAGTTCTTGACCTTGTGCAGCAAGTACTTCAGGCCCTCCTATGTTTCAGCAAGCAGGATTGTGTCATGCAGATAGTTGATGAGCCTTCGTCCAATTCTGATGCCACACTTTTCCTCATAGAGCCCAACTTACCAGATAATCCGTTCTGCATATAGATTGAAAAGCTATGGAGATAGGACACATCCTTGGCCTATGTATATATACCCTTCCCAGTTTTGACCCATGCAATTTTCTTGCTCTGTTCTAATGACTGCCTCATGGTCCAAGTATAAGTTTCACATAAGCACAATCAAGTGTTCTGAGATTCCCATTCTTCTCAGAGTCAGCTGCAGTTTGTTGTGATCCACACAGTCAAATGCCTTTGCATAGTCAACAAAACACAGGTAGATATTCCTCTGGTACTCCCTACCTGCAGCCAAGATCCATCTAACATTAGCTATAATATCCCTAGTACTATAACCTTTTCTCTATTGATGTACTAGTCTAGTCATTTTTGGATAATCTTCAGCAGAATCTTGCTTACATATGATATCAATGACATTGTTCAATAATTTCCACACTCTTTTGGGTCACCTTTTTTTGGAATGGGAACAAATATAGATGTGTTCCTGTCAGTTGGCCAGGTGGTTGTCCTCCAGATTTCTTGATACAACTTGGGGAGATAATCCAGGGCAGCATCTGATGAAATATATCAATGATATCCAGCATATAATAGACTTATATAAAACTCCTCTTTGGTTATTGTTTTCAAAAAACAAAATATAATAAAGTTTTGTAGGTATCTAGCTTTGAATAAAGATTACTATTTAAAAAAGAACAATGGAACTAATGCAATATTATTCAGTATGGGTGACCCTGAAGGACATTATCTGAGTAAAATATCTCAGTCACTAAAGGACAAATGCTGCATGGTGCCAGTGTTGTATAACAGAACTGACATCAGGGTTGGGGGGACACTGAGAAAGATGGGATAAATAATGTAAACCATATTGAAATAGATGAGGGAGAAGACTGTTTAGGAGGAATATGTGATTAGGTACTTTTGTCATGACAGGAGTCCAGAAGGAAGGCTGCATAGTGAAGTGGACTGGGGGGGGGGAGGATTGTAAAACAATGAAAAAGGTTTTCTTTTAATTTTCAAAGAGAAGTGTGTACTGGGATGATGGAAGGGTGGGCAGGGAGAAAGGTGCAACAATGAATGAATGGAAATCCAAAGTCTCTGTAAATTTTCATTGTAAATAATAATAAAAAAATTTAGAAAAAAAACAATGGGAGTTTTAGCTTAGATTATGTTGTTGTTGTTGTTGTTGTTGTTATGTGCCGTTGAATTGCCTGAGACTCATAGCGACCTACAACAGCCCTAAACCCTGCTCTACCCTGTGCCAATCTCACTGTCTCTGACACACCTATCCCCATTACCCCAGTCACTAAAACAATCCGTCTCATAGAGGGTCTTCCTCTCTTGCACAGTCCCTCCACCATCCCAACCATAATGTCCCTCCCCAAGGACTGATCCTGTCTTATAACATGTCCAAAGTATGTCAGACAAAGCTTCAGAATCCTTGCTTCCCAGAAGCAGCCTGGTTTAACCCTTTCCAGTACGAACCTGTTAATTTTCTTAACAGTCCATGGCATAATCAATACTCTTCTCCAACAACACAGCTCATCTTTGATTATAGGAAATGATACAGTAACAGATTTATGAGAGAACTAAAACTCCAAGTTCCACAATGGGGAAAGAGAAAGAGCAATGCACATACGGATAGTGAAATAGTATTGAACCTGGAATAGATTTAGTTCTTTCATAATAATTGATACATTATGGTAAAGCATTGGAGAGATATTTTCTGAGAGGAGAAGGCTAGGATCTATTGTTTGTGAAGAATAATCAGACCGGGCAATTTTAAAGTAAATTTTAAAGGAGCTTTGATGTGATTCTCACAGATCAGCAGGAAGCCCTTTTTTTTTTTTTTGTAAAGAGAATAGAATGTAAAAAGCAGAAATGGGAAACTTTGAAGTTGTTATTGTTGTTATTTGCTTTTGAATCACCTGCAACTCATAGCAACCTTGTGTACAACAGCTCTGAAGCCTGCCCTACCCTGAGCCATTCTCATTGACTCCAACACACCTACCCTCATTACCCCAGTTACCATGTGAATCCACTCATATGAGGTCTTCCTCTTCTTTGCCTCCACCCTTCAGAGCATGCTGTTCTTCTCCAAGAACTGGTCGCTCCTGGCCATGTGCCCAAAGTATGTGAGATGGAGCTTCAAAATCCTAGCCTCCAAGAAGAAAATTGGTTGCACCCTCTCCAAGACAGACTAAATTATTTTATTAGCAGCCCATGGTATGTTCATGGCTTTTCTCCAGCACTACAACTCAAAGATATTGATTCTTTCTGTCATCCTAGTTATTGTCTAGCTTCCTGACACATGTGACGGCAAAGTTATATGTCTATAAATTTAAACTGGAGATTTAAAGGGAAATCACTGAAGAAGCAGCATCTAAAGAAAATTGACTGTTAAAAATACTTGTGGCAGATAGGACAAAGAGAGAGCTGCTGCCAGCTGGTGAAAGGTGATCTCTGTTTGCTGTGCTCATCAGCACTACCAAGGACAATTCCAAACTTTAGAAGAGATGAGTAGTAGTCAGGCAAGATTCTGGAAAGACTGCATTTCAAAAAGAAGACAAAGGATCTTAAGAAAGGGGATCTTTTCCCACTACACAGTCCCAGAAAGGACTCCTGGCATGGCAAGTTGTCCTCTCTTATAAAGGAAATACTTTTAGGCATACACCATAAGGATAAAGAAACGTCAACAACATATGTAGACACAAACACATACAAAGAAAAACATTACAAAATGTAGAAAAAATAACAAAACAAACAAACAAAAAACCCAGCAGTCAGCTTCAAATATCATGAAAAAACAAAATAAACCTTCTCCTAAAAAGGCAGAGCATATTGCAGCCCCAGTGAATACTCCAGAGAGAGATTTGGAAGAAATATATTGATACAGAGTCATATGAACACCTATGGAAAAATTTACAAATAAGGAAAGAAGGAATGGAAGCCATACATAAAGTGAATACCCCAGAGAGAGGGAACCAGGAGAAATACTTTTAAGTGGAGTTATATTAACAGCTGCAGAAGGAGGTGCAAAGAATAGGGGAAAGAATGGAAATAATAAATAAAGTTACTATCCCAGGGACAGGGCGCCACAAGAAATATATTGACATGAAGGAACATGAATTCAAGAAATTGTAAAATATATAAGAAAGGATTGATACTATTTATAAAAAAGGTAAAAGAAATAAATTCTAAACACAAGACAGAGAAGGTGCAGCCAACACATTGTTGGAACTGACAGAAATGCATGAAAATGTAATCCAGAATATCAAGACCAAAATGGTAGAAGTTTCCAATATGTTTGAAGGACAAAGAAGCAGAACAGAAGAAATGGAGCAGAGTCAGTAAGCTGCAAGAAAAGAACATTAATGGGAACATATCAGAGGAGAAAACAGAGAAGTAAGAAAAATCAAGAAAGTTTTAGAATTATGTGGGATGACATAAAAAAGAACAGCACACATATCATCAGAACCCCAGAACATGAGGTGGGAAGGGAAAGCACTGAGAAAATTGTGGATGAGGTCTTACAAGAAAACTTCCCAGACATTTTGAAGAATTAATAAATTTACATTAAAGATCTGTGAATCACAAATAGATTAGACCCCAAAAGAAAAACATCAAGATATATCATATTTGTTTATTAAAACATCAAGAGGCCAAAAAAAAGTCACATATAAAGGAGAACCAATTAGAATAAATACTGATTACTCAACAGAAACCATGCAAGCAAGGAGACCATGGAATGGCATGTATAGAAGTTTGAAAGTAAACAATAGCCAGCTAAAGATTCTGTACCGAGGAAAGCTGTCCATCAAATATTTAAGGAGAAATTATGCCACTTGCAAAAAAACAAGAATTAAAGGAATTTGCGAAAACAAGACAAACACTACAAGAAATTCTAAGAAGAATCCTTCTCAAAGAGACACCAAAGGAAAGTGGATGAATGACAGTAACCAGAAACAACAGGAAAAGAAAAACTGCAAAATGGCAGTGATGAAATCTGGCATGTCAATGCCATACTTAATGTGAATTGACTAAATACATTGATTAGGATTTTTAAAAGTAGCAGAATTGATTTAAAAAAATTATAAAACCTATCAATATGCTACTTACAAGAGACACATCAAAGAAACGAGGAAAAAGATTAATATCAAAAGATCAAAAGAAAATATATCAAGCAAATGGCACCCACAAAAAAGCAGGAGTGGCAATATTAATCTCTGATAAAACAGACTTTAGGAAGAAAACCACCATAAAAGATAAAGGCACGATGTAATGATTAAAGGCACAATAGACAAAAAAAAAAATGCATACCCATGATCAACATCTACACACCAAATGATAGACCAGCAAAATACTTAAAACAACAGTTAACACACTTAAAGAAAGAAAGAGACAACACCATAATAGTGTAGGAGACTTTAACACATCATACTCACCAAAGTATAGGTCAAGTCAAAACAAAATTCTCAATTAAGATGCACAATATCCAAACTATAAAGTCAATTTGATATTGTGGATTTATTCACAGTACTGCATCCAACAAAAAACCAATTTACTTTCTTCTCAAGTACACATGGTACACTCTCTAGATTTGATCACATAGTTGACAGACAAAAGTCTCAACAAATTAAAACAACATTGAAGTAATCCAAAATATCTTCTCAGACCACAATGCCATAAAGCAGAAATTAATGACAAGAAGGTAAAACTTAGTCAAAGTCAAAACAAAGAAATAATACTTTGCTAGAACATGATTAGGTTATGTTGTTGTTTTTCTTGTTTTTGTGTACCATAGAGTTGGTACCAACCCATAGCTGACCCTCACAGGAGAAGGTTGCCCATCTTCCTCCCGCTGAGCAGCTGGTGGCCTCAAAGCATGTGCCTTCGGGATTGCAGTGCAGCTTCTTGCCACTAGGCCACCAGAGTTCCCTGGTTAGGTTATGGAAGAAATTTAAAAAATGACACTAAAAAGTTTTTCAAAACAAATGGTACTGAAAATACAACATAGCAAAATCTCTGGAATACAGTTAAGGCAGTCCTCAGGGAATAGTTCATAGAAATAAGTAAATGCATAAGAAAGATGCAAAATTAATAACCAAACTCAACACTTGCATCAAATAGAAAATGAACAACAATCAAACCCCACAGCTTCTAGAAGAAAGAAAATTATAAGGATAAGAGTGGAAATAAATGAGCTAGAAAACAGAAAAACAATTGAAACCATCAACAAGTCCAGGAAGGTCTTCTTCAAAAGGCTCAACAAAATTTATAAACTTAACAAAAGAAAAGAAAGAGAAGACACAAGTAACTTGAGTAAGAAATGATAGAGGTGACATCCCACCAGGTGAATTTAAGTAAATATTATCAGAATATTATTAAAATTTATTGTTGTTTGTTGTTGTTTAATGCCGTCGAGTCTTAGACGACTCATAGTGACCCTACCTTACCCAGATTGACATGGACAGATGTATAACACTTGAACAGACCCATCACAAAAGAAGAAATTGCGCATGTCATAAAAAGACTCTCCTTCTGCCCCCAAATGTCCTGGTCCAGATGGCTTCACAACTGAATTATACCAAACATTCAGAGAAGACATAACCAATTCTAACTAAACTATTTTTTAAAAAATAGATAAAGAAGGAACACTCCCAGGATCATTCTATGAAGAAATCATAGCCCTAGTAATAAAACCAGGCAAAGACATTACCAAAAAGAAAATTACAGACCAATATCTTTCATGAATATAGATACAAAAATTCTTAACAAAATCCTGGCCAATAGAATCCAACAGCACATAAAAAGAGAATTCATTGTGATCAACTAGGATTCATAACAGGTATGCAAGTGAATATTTCAACATAAGGAAAACAATCAACATAATTTCTCACATTAAGAAAAGAAAGAACAAGAACCACATGATCCTACCAATTGACACAAAAAGGCCTTAAAAAATATCCAACACCTTTTCTTCATTAAATTCAGCAAAATAGAAGTAGAAGGGAATTTCTTTAACATGTTGTTATGTGGGATCGAGTCCGACTCACAGCGACCCTATGCACAACAGCTCTAAACCCTGCTCTATACTGCGCCAACCGCACCGCCTCTGACACACCCATCCCGATTACCCCAGTCACCGAAT
>NW_006399854.1:6471712-6474030 GCF_000299155.1 Elephantulus edwardii | reverse complement strand
CCTCTACTTTTCTAAGCATGGTATCCTTCTCCAAGGACAGTTCCCTCCACACCACATGATCAAAGTATGTCAGGCCAAGCTTCAAAATCCTTTACTCCAAGAATCAGTTTGTTTTCACCCTCTTCAAGATAGACGTGTTAGTTCTTTTGGTAGTCCATAAAGAGTTCAATACTCTTCTCCAGCAACACAGCTCAAAGCATCAATTCTTCTGTTATCTTTTGTCACTGTCCAGCTCTCTGATGCAAAACAAATAATTGCAAAGACTGTGGCTTGAATCAGGCATACCTTAGTCTCTATACTAACATTGTTGCTCTTTAGCACTCTGGAGAGGTCCTCGGCAAAAGATTTTCCTAGTGAAATTCACCTTTTTATTTCCTAAGTGAACTGTTCCAAGAGTTGATTGTGTAGCAAGCTAACATTGTTAACAGCCTCAGCTATCATGGTTCTGCCAATTGGTTCAGTGGTGAATCTTTATTTTCTGCTTCAATTCATGCAAATCCATAAAAAATAAAAATAATTAATAAAAAAAGAAACAATGTTATAAAACATGTGTTGTAGACAGGAAGCTTAATCAGCATTGAAGGCCTAATAGCATTAAAAATATTGACAGTTTGAATATAATAAGAAGAATATTTCTTTTCAGTAAATGTTAAAATGGTTCCTTTGAAGTCTAGACCATGTACAATTTAGACGCTTAAACTGTCATCTACAAACATAGAAATATTATTTTCACCATTCAGTGATTTGCTGAAATACCCATGTAATTGTTTTCTTATTACTGGAATTGCCTAAGTAAAGTTTTCAGGAAAGCTAGAACTATTATTAGAAAAATGAAGTATTTTTTTTTCCTTTTGAAATGAAAAGCATGAATTTCTTGGTAAGACTAGAAATTCCTCATTCTTAATTTACTTTGTTCCCTTCTCTACAGTTAAGGAGAATCATGTTTGTTGTCGCTTTCTCATCTGTTTATTGTCGTTACTTTGATGAAGGGGAAAAATAACCCGATATAAAAAAATCATAGAAGGAAAAATAAATAAGAAAAATTATAGTTACATTATAAATAGGGAAACAAACAAGGATCATTTTTTTAAATCTAAGATGCATTAAAGTAGTGTCTTTTTGGCCATCTGTTCATCTGATACTTCATTTTTTTAAGATTCAATTAAAATTAATCAGCAATAATTTTTAATTGCATTCAACTTGACTTTTTCATACTTGAGGAATATATATATATATATATATTCTTGACCTTGAGCCTTAGTCCATACTGAAGGCTGCAGTCCTTGACCCTTCGCAGCAAGTGCATAAGGTCCTCCTCAGTTTCACATAGTGAAAATTATTTATGATTGGCTCACTACTTGATCCAATCAGTTAAGTAAAAAACAAGAGCTGGATCTCTCAAACTTTGGTAGGATTGTAACATGGCACGATCACTCTGGGAGGCAGTTTGGCATTTCCTTAAAAAGCTGAATTTAAAGATTCCGTACAACCCAGTTATTCCACTGTTAGGAATATACCCTGAGGAAAATAGAACTGAGACACAAACAGAGATTTGTACACCCATGTTCATAGCAGCATTATTCACAATAATGAAACACAAGAAAATAGAAACAGTCCAAATGTTCATCAACAAACTAATGGATTGAGAAATTGTACATTTACATGATGGAATTCTATGTAGCACTCTGGAGCAACTATTTTGAATAATACTATATAACTTGGGAGAGGCTGGTGAGCATTATATTCTGTGAACTAAATCATACTCTTAAGGACAAATACTGCGTAAGACTGTTATTGTAAAAATAGAAGGAGAACTAGTAAGATGTATACAAAAGATATATACCAAAAAAATGAGGAGAGAGAGGAGGGAGACTGAATGTAGGAAGTGGGGGAAATCACAAGGTCACAGAGATTGTGGGCAGAAGGGTGAAAGAATGAGGAAAGATCCAATGGGAATCTGAAAAGGTGGGGTCATAGTTGGTGTGGATCAGTGGTGATTAACATTATAAAACAATGTATGAGAATGAGCATATGAAACACAACACGAAAAGAGGAATGTATGAAACACTATGTATAGAATTAAAATACAATGCATATGATTTTTGTATATTGTTGCTGTCATTATGTACCATCAAGTCATTTGCGACTTATAGTGACCCTATGTATAACAGCTCTGAAACCCACTCTATCATGAGTCAGTCTCACTCTCTCCACACACCTACTTGTATTGCCCCAGTTACTTTGTCAATCTATCTCATCAGGGGTCTTCCTCTCCTGTGCTGTCCATCTGCTTTCATCTGGGGTCTTTCTGGTGCTAT
>NW_006399854.1:6452642-6470792 GCF_000299155.1 Elephantulus edwardii | reverse complement strand
TGGGGTTAGATCCTTCTTCTTAAAAGTAAAATCCAAAGTAATCATGGGAAAATACAGTAATGAATCCTCTATATTGGTCACTTTGCCAGATATATTGTCTGAATATTTCTTCACTTTCACCTAAAAATAAAAATTTTATTCTAGAATACAGATAATATTGTCACTAAAGTAGTAATATTTTAGTAATGAATTACATTTGAAACAAAATATTTTTTAAAATTATACACTGCTAAGTATGTCCTATAAATCCACTAATAACACAAAAATTGTCAGCAAGATAGGAAAAAATCTGCATGAAACTTAAATATTAATAATCTTTATAACTCTTAATGGTGCTAAAAGTAAGCTGAACAATGTCATCTACTGCTCATTTGTCAGTTTGTCTTTTTTTTAAGCCTTGCTGTGACATTGGAAACTCTGCCATCAGTATTCCAAAGGTTGGCAGCATCACCCATGGAGCTGGAAAACCAAAAGAGAAGGGCACATTTGGCTTTTCTCAAAGTCAAAGAACTGAAGAACAAATTCAAGTCAAAGCTGAAATACCAAAGGATTCTATGAGAGAAAATGGTTACTGATACAGGAAGCATTGAAGATTAGAAAAGGAATACACAGAGGAACTGAATCAAAAGGAATTGGCTGATGCTGACTCATTTCAGTCAGTATTGTATGGTTAGGAATCAATTGTACTGAAGGAAGAGATCAATGCTGCACTCATAGAAGGTTTAAGGAATTGACAGAACACTGCTTGAGATATTTGAGCAAACATGAAGTCCAGGCATGCTCATTGGACTATATAAAAATTTTGGTAGGCACCTTCCTAGCCAAAAACTTGAAGAGTTCCATATTTATTAGATTGTAAAAAAAGGTCGGCCAACAGAGCGAGGAAATTATTGAACACTGCCATTAATATGACATGAAATAAAATTTTGTTGAAGAATATGCAAAAATGACTAGACACTACATTGAGAGTACACTGCTAGAAAATCAAGCAGAACTCAGAAGAGGCTATTAAATGAGAGATATCACTGTGGAAGTCACATTGCTCTTGAATGAAAAAAAAGAAAACCAGAAAGATTTAATTTGTGCTTTATTGACTATGCAAAAACATTCAGCTGTATGGATCATAATAAAGAAAAGACAGCATTAAGAAGTAAAATCTCAGACCACTTAATTGTGTCCATGGAAGACCTGCCCATAGAAAAAGCAACATCCTTTCAAAAAGAAAGAAGGAAATACTGTATGGTATAACATGGGGACAAGTGTGCATCAAGGTTGGATCTTTTCTTCATAATTAGTCAATTTGAATGTTAAACAAATCATTGGAGAAGCCAAAATACTGAACAAGATTGTGCCATCAGGATTTTAAGAAGATCTTTGTTATGCCTATGATTCAACCTTGCTTGCAGAAAGTGAAGATGACTTGAAACCCTTATTGAAGATCAAAGACCACAGCCTTCAATACTGTTCAGTGTCTTCAAGTTGGGCTCCTAGCAACCCCATGAACAACAGATCTGAACCCTGTCCTATCACCATATACCATTTTCATCATCTCTGGCATTCTTGAATTCATTGCTTCAGCACTGCATCAGTTCATCTTGTTGAAAGTTCTTTGACTGACCCTCCACCTTTCCAAGTATAACATCCCTCTCGAAGGAATAGCCTCTCCTAGCAACATACTTGAAATATTTGAGACAAACCTCTGTCATATCTGTCTCCAAAGATCATTCTGACTGTATCTTCTTCCAGTTATACCCATTTGTTCTTTTGTAAAGGTGTAAAGTCTTCTGTCATTCCTAGTCATTGCCCAGCTCTCAGATCTATAACAAGTGATTGAAAAGACCATGGAATAAATCAGGCACAGCTTAGTCTTAGAATATATATTATTGCTCCTCAATAATTTGGAGATGTCCCTGACTGCAGACCTTCCCAATATAATACGTCTGCTCTCCTGACTGCTGGTACCAAGTATCTTGATTGTGGATTCAAGTAAGATGAAGTCATCGGCAATTTCAATCTTTTTTCCATCTGTTGTGATGTTGTCTATTGGTCAGGTGGTAAAAAGTTTTGTTTTCTATATATAATCACCTCAATATCAAGGAAACAAAAATCCTAACTACCAAACCAAAAGACAACATCATGACAGACAAAGATTGAAATTGTCCGTGATTAATTTTACTTGACTCCACATTAAACACTTGTGATAATGTTGTTGTTAGATGCCATGGAGTCAAGCAGTTTTATGAGCAATAGAACTGAACCCTGTCCTTTCCTGTGCCATCATCACCATCTCTGATACAATTGGGTCCATTGCTGCAATCACTCCACCTGTGACCTCATTGTTGTGTCAGTCCATCTCTTTGTGGGTCTTCTCCTCTTTTGCTGACACTTCATCTTTATGAGCATGGTGTCTCTTTCCAAGGAATAGCCTCTCTTAGCAATATGCCCAAAATCTTAGAGACAAAGCTTCACCAAATTTGTCTCTAATGGGCACTTTGGCTGAACTTTTTAAAGACACACTTATTTGTTCTTTTAAAATTCAAGAGATATTCAATACTCTTCTCCAACATCCCAACTCAAAGGAATAAGTTCTTCTGTCCCCTTGTGCATTGTCTAGCTGTCAGATGTACAGCAAGAGACTGAAAAGACCATGCCCTGAATCAGGCACACCATATTCAAACTAACATTATTGCTATTCAGAATTTTTTCAAGGGCTCTGACAGCAAGCAGACTTATCCAGTACAATACACCCTCTTATCTCCTGATTGCTGGTACCAAGGGGAGTTGATTGCTGATCCAAGCAAGAGGATATTATTGAAAAATTCAATCTTTTCTCATATTTTATGACTTTGTCTATTGGCCTAAAGGTGATATTTAAATGTAATACATGTGAAAGGCTTTAGTCCTTGTTCTTCTGCAGCTAATGTTTTATGTCCTGGATGGAATCTCATCTCTGACTTGTTAGTTGTGATAACGTGCATTATTCAATGAGCCTTTGATAAAAGCAGTCAAAAAAATCAAAAGTCATGTTGCAGTTCGAAAGTATGCTCTCAAGGACCTCTTTTTAAATTTTTTTATTTTATTTTATTATTTTTTGTGTGTACACCATCAAATCAGATATGACTGCTACAGGAGGAAATTGCCCCTCCTTCTTCAGCAGAGGATCTGGTGGATTCAAACTGCATACCTCTTGGATTGCAGTGCAGCTTCTTGCCACTAGGCCACCAGGGCTCCCTTCAAGGACCTCTTGAAAGTGCTAAAGAGCAAAGATGCCACTTCAAAGACTAAAGTGTGCCTGACTCAAGCCATGGTGTTTTCAATTGCTTCATAGTTATGTTTATGTGAAAGTTTCACAATGAATAAAGAGTAACAAAGGAAAAAGGATTACTGTGATTATTGATTTGTTGATGAAAACTATTGAATATATGATGTTATTATTGTTGTTGTTGTTGTTGTTGCTGCTGTTGTTATGTGCCATCTAGTCACCTGGGTTTCATAGCAACTCTGTGTATGATAACTCTGGACTCTGCTGTATCCCGAGCTAGACTCACTGTCTCTGACAAACTTACTCCAATTATCCCAGTTACTGCATTAATCCATCTCATCTGAGATATTCCTCCCTTGTGCTGTCCCTCCACTCCTCCAAACATGATGTCCTTCTCCAGGGACTGATTGCTCCTGGCCACATGCCCAAAGTATGTGTGATGGAACTTCAAAATCTTTATGACCAAGGAACAGCCTGGTTTCACCCTCTCCGGGATAAATCTGTTTATTCTCTTGGCAGTCCATGGTATGTTCAACACTCTTCTCCAGCAACACAACTCAAAGGCATCAATTCTTCTTCTTTCTTCATTGATCATTGTCTAGCTCTCTGAAAAATAGCAAATAATTGGGAAAACCAGGGCCTGAATCAAGCATATCTTAATCTCCAGACTGGCATCATTGCTTTTCGGCACTTTTGAGAGATCCCTGAACAACAGCCTTTCCCAAAGTAAGTCATCATTTGATTTCTTGACTGCTGGTGCCAAGACTGTTGATTATGGAGCAAAGCAAGGTGAAATTGTTAACTTTCATTTCTGCTCCATCTATCAGGATATTGCCAATTGACCCAGTAGTCAGAATCTTTGTCTTCTTGATTTTGAGCTTCAATCCATATTGAAGACTTCTGCAACAAATGCCTCAGGTCCTCCTCAGTGTCTGTGAGCAAAGTTATGTCATTTTTTTATGTCATTTGTTTAACATAGATTGTTGATCACTCTTCCTCCAATCCTGACCCCACTTTCTTCCTCTTAAAGTCCAGTCTCCCAGATTATCTGTTCCACATATAGATTGAAAAGGTATGGAGACAGGATGTATCTTTGATATACTCCTTTCATGATTTTTAACCATGCAATGTTCCCTTGCTCTGTTCTGTACTTGGTCCAAGTACAGGTTTTGCCTGAGCACAATCAAGTGTCCTGGGATTTCCATTCTTCTCAAGGTTAGCCATAATTTGTTGTAATCCACACAGTCGAACACCTGTGCACAGGTAAAGAAAAACAGACAGACATTGCTCTGATGCTCTTTGCCTTTAGCCAAGATCCATCTGACATTGAGTATAATGTCTCTGGTTCCTTGGCCTTTTCTAAATCTGGCCTATATTTCTGGCAGTTCTTTGTTGATGTACTGTCCCAATTCTTTTTGCATAATCTTCAGCAGGATTATGCTTGTGACTGATATCAGTGATAATTTTCAAAATTTCCATACTTTTTGAGTCATTTTTTTAATTGGGAACAAATATGGATCTCTTTCAGTTGGCCACATAGTTGTCCTCCAAATTTCTTGACAGAACGTGGTGAGCACATCCAGGGCAGCATTTGTCTGTTGATATATGTTCATTGGTATTCCATCAATTCCTGGGGCCTCGTTTTTTGCCAACTCCTTCAGAGAATTTTGAATTTCCTCCTTCATCCCCATTGCCTGTTTATCATATGCTATTTCTTGAAAGTCTTCTGTTTCAGCCAATTCTTTTTGGTACAGTGACTCTGTGTGCTTGTTCCATATTCTTTTAATGCTTTCTGCATCATTCAATATTCTGCCCTTAGTATTCTTAAGAGTTGCAACCTGAGTCTTAAAAAATGTCAAGTGAGTTCAGCCCTTTTTGATTTTCTGACTCCAGCTTTTTGCACATTTCACTATAATACTTTACTTCCTGATTCCTTTCTTTTTGTTTGCGCTTCTTGGCACTCTAGAGTCTTTGTCTTTGCTATGATCTCTTGCTTTTTTCATGAATGATATGATGGACTGCCTAAAATCAAAGAATCTATCTTGAAGGAAATGCCACAAGGGTGCTCCTTGGAGATAAGAATGGTGAAACTTCATGTTACTTCTTATAGGCATGTTGTCAGGAACTACAGATCCTTAGAAAAAAGACATTATGCTGGGAAAAGCAGAGTGATAGTGAAAGAGGAAAGCCCTCAATTTTTAACACAGTGATTGCAACAATGGACTTGAACATGGTCATGATTACAAGGATGGTAAAACACAGGCAAAGTTCTGATCAAAGGGGTCACACTGAGTTGTAATGAACTTGACAGCACCTAGTCAATTTAATTGCACATAATAATAACAATGACAACCACATTACTACCCCATTAAACAATCTTATAGTGATATTTTTTACTCTCATTTAATTAACATGATTTTTTTTAACAAAGCACAAGAAAAAGTATCTAATAATTGAGGTGATATTAATAGTTTAAGGAGTCCTGGGGGTGTATATTATATTCTTGATTGTTAACAAAAATATTGGTGGTTCAAATTCATTATCTACTCCTTGGGAGAAAGATAAAAAGTTTCCTTCCATAAAAGTTTAGAGTTTCAAATCAAAGTGGAAGTTTCCTATGAGTCAGAATGAACTCAATGACTTTGATGTGTTAAGGAAGATCAAAAGAGAATTGATGCTTTTTCAATTGTGTGAAAAAGAGTATTGAATAAGGGCTGTCAAGAGAACAAATATCTTCTTTGGAGGAAGTGCAACCTGAATACCCCTTAAAAGGAGCACCTAAAAACAACATTGGAAGTTGGGTTCTAATCATGGCCAAAGAGGCAATTCTTCATGAAGGCAATGAGCCACATATTCCACATCTGCCTCCCATCCTTGATTCTCCTTTGTTCTCTACTTCTCCAGGAACAGAGCGACTTATCATAGTACTTGCAAACTGTGATGACCTCAAGCACTTCATAGTGAACCAGATGGTAAAACAACAGCACTAAAACACACTGAGATGCCAGTTACCTAGTGTGTACTATGGAACTATAACTTTAAATTTCCATTCTTCTTTAAATATTATCTTTAGAAAACATGCCAATGTGTACACAACTTGACTTGCTGAGTATATTTTCTAACACATCTATAAGGGAATTATAGAATCATTAGCCTCTTCCAAATATCAAGTTCCATTTTTTCTTAGCACAGAGCAGGATAAAATTTCTTAATTTCCTTAAAAGCTAGGAGGAATTATGTGCCTTATTTGACCGGTGACCTATGAGCAGAGGTGTTATATTTCCAAGCAGATTTAAAGTCAATATATCATATATTGTGTCCCCTTTTCTCATTTTTGCATTTGTGCAAACACAGAGATAAAGCCTCGATTGGCCTGCATCCTGAGAGAATATGACATAGGACAGAGGTCTCACACAGATTACTCAGGATAAATAAGTAGCATGAGTGAGAAAGAAGATTTTGTTATTTCAAGCTAATAACATTCTGAAGTAGGTTGTCATTATACCAATAGCTCACTGATGTAAGGATCAAGTTAAAAATGTAAAATTGCCTCATGAAGTTTAAAGTAACTCTCATTTCAATGATAAATACTTTTATCATTCGTAAAGCAGACGCCAAATTTATTTGCTTCATTGTAAGCAATTGGAGTTGATTGTAAACCATTTAATTGACTGAAATAATTTGAATTATTAAGTTCAGCCTTAATATTTACATTTTTTTTTCATTGTTGTAGTAAATATAGTGAGGAACAGTGGATTTATTTTGAAAATTGTCTAGGTAACTTCTCTTGAAAGCAGGGAAAAGCTTATCATAACAGAGCAGAGAAATTATTTTGTAGACAATGGACTTTTTAGGATAAAAGACTAACCTGACTTTCTGTATCAATAGTACAATAAAGAAGACTAATTAATGGAATAATGTTGCCATTGGTTTTGCTGGTAATCCTGAAAAGCCAAGACACTCTGGTCCTCATGTATTTTGTGTAACAGTCCATTACTTTTCAGGCTTTTTCTCTCTTATCCAATAAGGCTGTAAATTGCAGATGAAGAGATTGCTTATCTTTCTCTAGCTGAACTACTGATAGACTCGATCCATCAGTGAGGTTCGATCTTTGGGTTAGCAATGGAACTTCCTACCGTTTAGACCACCAGAGCTATTTAAGGTCAAATATGAAAGATGCTTAGGGAGCTTTTGTGGTCAGGGGGTTGTGCTGCCAACCCAAAGGCAGTAAGTTCTGTTCAATTGCCGAGGAAGGACAGAAACCAGATCAGGACAAGAAAGGCAGTCTATTGAGGAGAAACTGGCTGCCTGGCTCTAAAATAAAACCCAAAACAACAAAAAACAAACAAAGGAAAAAGCCCCACAATAATTAAACAATAAAAATAATAGTATCTTAGGGGAAAAAAGCAGAAACCCCGCCCCCATTAAAAGTTAAAGAGGGGTTTTATGTTCTCTTACAAGGAACTTGGGGAAGGGGATGCTCACAGATGTTTTTTACAAGAGAGGGAAGTGGGCTGGGGTGCTAGATTTCCGGGAAAGGAGGTACAGCAGTTTCACATCCTTAGGAAGAAACAGCCAACAGCCACAGCTGCTGCTTCCTGTGATTGGACCATTTCAGTGGCCATTCTAGGAGAAGAAGAAAAGGGCTTCACAGCCCTAATAGGTTCAAATCCACCAGCTGCTCCATGAGAGGAAGGCAGTCTCCTCCTGTGTGATTTACAGCCTCTGAAAACTGCTGGAGAGTTAGTTATGAGTTGGTCTGACTCAACAGCACATAACAAAAACATAAAATATCCTTGGAGGGCTTGAGTAACAGTCTGAATAACTTAATATAATGACTGACAACTAATAATAGAAACTAAAATACACATAAAAACTATAAAAAGTCAAAGATATTTTTCTGTTGTATGTTTCTGAAAGGTGATTGTGGTCTGCTATCCTAAGATCTCTATAAGTCATGTTTGACTTGACAGCAATTAAAAACAACTACAACACAACTACGTAATTAAACTCCATCCTTCTGCTCCATTACCCTTAAAAGAGGCCATGCAAGAGGTGTTTGGCTCAGGCAATGATGTTGTTGTTGTTAAGTGCCGTCGGGTTGCAGGCTACTCATAGTGACCCTATGAAGGAGAGTCCTCGACACTTGGGTGCCTTTCATTCTCTCACCAGGTTCATAGAGTTTCCAGAGGCAAGCTTGTGGAAGTGGATGCCACTCCTCCTTCCAAGATTGTTTTAATCGGGGAGCTCCACCCCACTCTCTGTCAGCATTGGGTAGCCAATTATTAACGCATTTGACACAT
Organism: Elephantulus edwardii; assembly: GCF_000299155.1. Classification (NCBI taxonomy): domain Eukaryota; kingdom Metazoa; phylum Chordata; class Mammalia; order Macroscelidea; family Macroscelididae; genus Elephantulus; species Elephantulus edwardii. The sequence continues at coordinate 6,462,227 of NW_006399854.1, read as the reverse complement.
CCGTGTCAGGGTGTTCAGCCTCACAGCAACCAAAAGTGAACGCGGTACGACAACTTGTACACCAGGGCTATACGACCTAGAGGAATGTCTGAACAAAAACAATGAAAGACAGGCCCTAGGGCAGCGGATTAAAAGTCACCCACCTTTGCGTGGTAGCATCGCTTTCTATCCATTGGGCCAGCTGATTTCTCTCTCTATGATGATATTATTGTTAAGTGTCATCGAGTCGAAGGCAACTCATAGCGAACCTAAGGAGGAGAGTCCTCGATGCTTCGGTGCCTTTCATCCTCTCTCCAGGTTCACATAAAGCCCTCTAAAATGCATTAAATGATTGCATGAAATTGTATTAATGTATTAAATGCAGAGAATATATTCATTTATCAATGCAGTGAATACTTTGAAAGGGATATTATTTAATAATGCTGAAAATACAACATATAAAGAACATGGCAGTTGTAACTCTTACTGCTATCTCAAAAAATAAGCAATATGTTTATTTGAATTAAAAATTAGTTTATAGTGCTTAGAGACATTCTTTGATACTTTTAGCTATAGAACTTTTTATATCCTAACTTTAAACAGGTTCTAATTTCTCTTCTAAGAATGACCACTTATCTTACATCAATCAATGAGTTTTAATTTTAACTGCTGAAATAACTCATCTGAATAGAATGAGGGAGACATGGAAATTCTTTAAGCAGAAGAATTTGTCAAAGTAGGAGCAACTATTCTCTCTCTCACTTTCTTGTTTGAACCGTGTTCTGCTTTATTTGCAAAAAATAGGGAGGAAGAAGTATCCAGTTTTGATTTTTTTCTTCTTCCAAGGGATATTAACAGAGTTCATGTGATACAGAGTGACCTATTTGAGGGCTTTTTAAGGACAGTGTTCGGCTCTTTTAGGCTTAACAAGCAGCTTTTTTTAAGCTTGAGCAAGCAATAAAAGCACTAAGGCGGTGAAAGCGTCTGAAGAGATTAGCCATCTTCACCCCAGAGGCATTCTGCTCACTCTGAAGTAAAATACAGGATATCCCAAAATAAAGCCATTAAGCTGAGTTAGAGTTAAGGTCCCTACAAGATGCCAAAGTAATAAAATTGGTGGGGGGAAGTGTTTACAAATTTTAATACTCTCGGTATTTTATTTCTGTTTCTCTCAGCACATTGTGGGTGGTGGAAGTATTTACTCAAACATAACCATATGCTCTGAAAATTTATATAAAGGTAAAATACACAAAGGGTTTTTCAACATCAGCAAGAACACACACGTGCATGTGCATACACACACTCACTCAGGAAGACGGGTGTGATTTTAATTTCTTTTATGAGGCTTAAATTCCTAAGTGCTGGTTTTTTTCCCTCCAAACTTCCAGCTGACCGCCCTTCCTGAACCATATTTTGTGCTTCTTTAATCTTTAAGCATTTAGTGATTTGCTTAGTGAGACATCCTACATGCTCCTCTTCTCCACTGTTGCTGAAAGAAAAGTTGGGATATGGCCAACTCCGACAATTCAGGGCCTCAGGTAAAGGTGGTCTCCACAAAACAAAAAAAAGAAAAAGAAAAGAAAGAAGGGGAAAAAAGGTCCTCATACTTCTGGGAAATGAGCAGAAAGTAGTTCTTTTTAGTATGTGTCCAGATTACTATTGGCTTGCTTGTCGAATTTAAAAATTAGCCCTTTGGAGATGGAAAAGCATTCTAGTTGAATCCAGAGAAAATGGGTTCGATTAAGAAAGGAAAGTGGATTATAATAACAAAAAATACTTTTAAAAAATCATGAGGAAGACATTAAGTAACCTACTGAAAAATCAAGCTATCTGACATACACAAGTGACAAATATTGAAAAATCTCCCCAAAACTCATTGTGGGAATTTTATTTGACATTTAACTAACTGCTTTCCTTTACAAAATATTATATCTCTGTACCCATAGTGGGGATATTGCTAGCTTTAAACAGGGGAAAAAATATCAACATGAATCTATGGCTTATAATAAACACTGACTTGGGAGTAAAGAACAACCCATCCTATTAGGTATTAAATTGCAAAGACAACCTAAAAGCTTTTACACATATAATATAGGGCTTTGTGCATTTTTCTTGACTGCTGATATAGTAAATTGCTAAAATAAATACAATGACAAGTCATTTAGAATCTGCTGAGTGTGATACAATTTGCAAGTTCCTGTATTTTCCTTTATGATACTGCTGGTGCACCCACTGGGTATGGCAAATGGTTGAGCCATTATTACTAGTCAAAGGTTGGTGGTACAAACAAACTCACAGGTGACATGGAAGACAGATTTGATGATGTGCATCTGAAAGGTCACAGTCTTGAAAACCCAATGGAGCAATTCTGCTCTGTACACATGAAATCTCCATGAGCTAAAACTAACCTGAAGGCAATTAGTAACAACAAAAGATCTGGTACTAATGGACACCTTGCTTTCGTCTTGTCCCATGTACCTCTTTACTTACTTAGACCACCAGTCTTCTTCCTATAACTTTGAACACACTAATCAAATTCTCTGATTCTTCGTCCTGTATCCAACCTCTGGACTTTCAAAGGTTTTTGCTTCATCATTCAGGGGTTAGCTCAATGACCTCCTTCTTTAAGAGCTCTCTTCTGATCAGTGATCTAAAGATCCCCATTCTCTCTCATAACTTTCTGTCACATTAACCTGGATTAAATGCTCCTTAGTCTCCAGCCATTGCAAAAAGGTAATTTTAAATAAAAGTCTTATGAGGTATGCAAATTAGCACATCAAAAGTTCAAGTCTATTCCTTAATTACTAAAGGATTCAGGCAAATGAATAATCAGATCAAAAGATTCTGTGCATCAGACAAGTTTATTGAGCAGGAATATGAAATAAAAAAGATGAAGATTAAACTGTTTTCTCGGTCTTGGATGTGGAAAAGAAATGGAGTTAATGTGATAATTATTTTACACTGTTATCAGTTCTCTACAAGATATAGAGATTGTAAAATTGTTCAAAGATAATGAAAGACTAAACTCAGATCATCTAGGGGAATGTCTTCTACAGAGTGCATAGTTTTTCAGTGAAGTACATTTTTTTTCTATACAAGATGTCCACTCACCTATATTTATTTGTGTTTTTTTAACTCATTCACCCTCTCATCTACTCACTAATATTCATAATGCAAGCTTCCTGAGGGTAAGGATTTTAATGTATATGCTCTGGCTTCCATGGGCTTGCAAGTGTGCCTAATATAAGGTAAGTGTATTATAAATATGCTGAGAATATATGGAAATATTTGATATATTTTCTTTCAACTACTGTTTGGACATTCTTTTATTGAAATGTGTATAATTCTGTTCATATTGTTATCCTTTATTTTCCTATATTAATTTTAACACATAGTTCTCACATTATTAAGAAGGATATTATGAATGCTGGGATATTAACATTTTTATAATGTCTGTAAGGCATATAGTAAAGGTACTATACTAAATAAATATACCTATACAGGCCATGGTCTTTGAAATCACTTGCTATGTATCAGAGATCAGGGCAATGACTAGGGAGGGTAGAAGGAGAATTGATGTCTTTGAGCTATGGTGCTGGAGAAGAGTATTGAATGTACCATGGACTGCTAAGAAAATGAACAGGTTCAACCTGGAGAGGGTTAAACCAAGCTGCTTGCTGCTTCTAGGACGCAAGGATTCTGAGGCTTCAGTCTGACATACTTTGGACATGTTGCAAGGAGAGACCGGTCCTTGGAGAAGGACGTCATGCTTGGGAATGTGGAGGGACATAGCAGGAGGGGAAGACCCTCTTATGAGGTGGATTGATTCAGTGACTGGGGTAATGGGGTGGGTGTGTCGGTGACAGTGAGATTGGCACAGGACAGAGCAGGGTTTAGGGCTATTGTATATAGGGTTGCTTTGAGTGGCAAGCAACTCCACGGCACAGAAAAACAACAACATATATTATGCCAAATGTGTGATTCAGGGAGCTTACTTTGAATAGCTATAGGGGCTTCCTGTGCCGTGATCATCACAACGACGACGAGGATTCTTTGCAGTCCAATGAAGGATTACACGCGTTAGTGGGCATGAAACCTCAGGTGTAGGAGGAAGGAAAGAGAATGCTTAAAAGGCTAAGCTGGATTACAGACCTAAAGTGGGATTTCCTTGCCCCAAGAACGGATAATGCCAAGGTTGAGAAATCCTTAAGCAGAGTAAAAAGGAAAAAGATGGTTAAAATCCTCAGTAGTATGAACTCCAAAGAAATTCCATCTGCTTTAAAATTGCTTCCACTGAGTTATGGACTATTTTACCCCACTATACTTTGCACTTTAGTACCTGACCCAGAACCACATTATTTCACTAAATGTTATAAGCTTCAGAGATAATTTCATGACCAAAATGGGACATTTGTCAGATGTCAACACCAGGTGCTCACCACCAGCTCCCGTTTCCTAAATGGCTTGGAATCTCAATGCCTTACCAAATCTACCTGTGTGCCCTCATATCAAGGTCCTCAGCAGTTCCTGCTGCAGGTGATGAAAATCCACCTTTGTGAAATTATTACCAGAGAATTTTCCACAGTTTCCTTCTCCATATTTTTCTTTATTTCTGACTTGGATTGAAAGAAAAGAGCTTCAATTTCCTAATTCTGGTAGCCCAGACATAAGGATTATTGAGGAGTTGACTGTGGACTTTCTTTTTTTTATTTCTTATAATTAATGTTGGGTTTTTTTACACTGGTTTACCTACACTGCTTGTATGCATTGCCCTTCACACTGGATTTCTCCATCTCCCTGATCCACTCACCCCATTTATCAAAATCATTGCTCCTGCATGCTGCTTAGTATTCCACTGTGTAAATGTACCATAGTTTCTTAATCCATTCTATTGTCGTTGGAAATTTGGGCTGTTTCCATATTCTTGCTGTGGTGAATAATAATGCTATTATGAACACTGGTATACAAGTCTCTGTGCTAATTCTCTTAGGGTATATTCCAAACAGTAGAATAGCTGGGTTGTATGGATTTCTATGTTCAGCTTTCTGAGAAAAGAGCAAACTGCCTTTCAGAGTGGTTGTACCATTTTACAATCCCAAGAACAGTATATAAGAGCTATCTGCCACATCTTCTCCAATATTTATTACTTGTTGTCCTGTTAAACTTTGCCACTGCTACTGACAGGAGATGATATCTAAAAACATGATTGTATTGTCAAATAACTGAAAAATATTCATTAAAGTATGAGAAATCTAACCTTAATACTAACACTATCACTATGAATGCAACAAGGTGGAGATTGTTGTTTTTGTTGTTATGTGCTGTCAAGTTGCCTGCGACCTGTAGCGACCCTATGTACAACAATTCTGAAGCCTGCTCTGTCCTGAGCCAGTCTCCCTGATTCCGACACACTAACTCCCATTGCCCCAGTTACTATACCAATCCATCTCATCTGGAGTCTTCATCTCCTGCATGGTCCCTCCAACCTTCTGAGAATGATGTCCTTCTCTAAGGATTGATCCCTCCTGGCCATGTGCCCAAAGTATTTGAGATAGAACTTCAAAATCCTAGCCTCCAAATGGCAGTCCATTATATGTACAAGACTCTTCTTAAACACATGAAATTAAGTTATCATAACCCAAATAGAACAAATAATTACTCAGGTTGTTGTTGTTATTGTTGTTATGTGCCATTGAGTTGCTCGCAAATCATAGTGACCATATGTACAACAGACCTATACCCTGCTATATCCTTTGCCAATCTTATTGTTTCTGACACATCTATCCCCGTTTCCCCAGTCACTGGATCAACCCATCTCATCAAGAGTCTACCTCTCTTGCACTGTCCCTCCATCCTCCCAAGCATAACATCCCTCTCTAAGGACTGGTTCTTCCTTGCAACATGTCCAAAATATGTCAGATGAAGCTTCAGAATTCTTGCCTCCAAAGAGAAGCCTGGTTTCACACTCTCCAACAACAACAACAATATTTGTATGTAAGTTAGATAATGAATAAGGATTACAGAAGAAGGGATGCTTTTGTGTTGTGTTGGAAAGGGTCCTGACTATCCCATGGACTGGCAAAAACTCAAACAAGTTTGTCTTGGAAAAGTTCAAGAAGGGTGCTCCTTAAAAGCAAGGATGATACTACTTCACCTCACATGCCTTATGCATGTTGTCAGAAGGGCTGTATCCTTGGAAAAGACATCATGTTGGGATAAGTGAAGGGTCAGAGAAAGGAGGGGGAACTCCCAACAAGACAGATTGATCCAGTGACTGTTACAATGGACTTACGTATATAAGAGATGACTGGGATATCACAGAATAGGGCAAGGTTCAAGATTCAGATCTGTTGTTCACAGAGTTGCCATGAGTTGCACTTGACTTAAAGCACCTAACACCAACAGCAGCAATTTGGAAGTTGTGTAATGATACAGTGATTCTCCATTTGTGATCTATTGTGATCTTGCTCCATCAGTAATTGCACATCAGTGATTTTCACATATCTTGATCTTTGGAATTTAATCATGTTGATAAATAAGGAGTTGGTATATTCTCACCATAACATCAACTAATATTTTCATCAGGTAAAGATATTTTATAATTTGGTGACAAATTAAAATCATAATCAAAATTTAGATTTTTGTCCACATTAGATTTTCTATAGGTCTGCTGGCTTTCCAAGCAATGACCTATCTAACATTTCAACACAAGGCTTTCAATTCTTTTTTTTTTTTATTTTATTAATTTTGATGAACATTTGCAGAGATTTTATATTTTCATTCATTCATTGTTGCACTTTTTTCTGTACCCCTCCCTCCCCCCAGTTCACTCCTCTGGCTTTCAATTCTTGATCTAACCATAGAATAAGTTGCTGGTGTTGTAAAGGCTTTTTACTGCTTTGGACAGAAAATAGAGATGACTTTTGCTCACATTCCATTGTTTACTATTATTCTATGTCCCCTACCAATGGGAAAATAGTATATAGTTTTTGTGAACCCAGGAAACAGGTAGGTGTTGCTGACCACAGATATTAATTTCTATATATAACAAATATACTAATGTATAGTATGTATAAGTATAAGCTATATAGAACCCTTTATCAGTAGTGAGAAGAAGATTCCAAGTCAAGAACAGTGGATAAAACCATAGGTATGAATCAGTTACTGTAGTTTTTAGGCAATGTTTTTAAAGAGGTAAGGTTGAATTCTGATTTCACCAATGTAGTTATTGTTAAAATAATTGTCAACATAGTAAAATCCTCAAAATACTTACCTGAGTTGATGTAAACTAGAGAATAATTTTTTATTTCATAAGTACCTATTATACCATTATGGAATTTAAATGTCATTTATGCATTTATATCAGAAACGCAAAGGTTTTGATTTTTCTGATCATGTCTGAGATGGAAAATAGCTATTAGCTTCCTATCATCTGGAAAATATTTTTATGGAAAAATGTCTTTGGCCTTCAAGGTAAATTCTAAACTTGATGTGTAAATAATGAATGGAAAAGAAATTTTGGAAAATAATCTTACTATGGAAAGAATATTTTGAAAATAAATGAATGGGGACACTTTACTCATAACTTAAAATACAATAGGAATATCATTCATGTAGTTTGTATCTATATGCCTAGAACATTCAAAAGAAGACTTTTCAATCTTCTCAAGAATTAGAAAAAAGCCCGTTGAATTGAATAACTGATGAATGAGATTTAAAATAAATAGTATAATATGACATTTATATCAATATTATCCAACTCTTTCATTTGCAACTTCATATCTGTGGGAAGTTTCTTTAATGTCATGATAGTCATTGAAATTAAAAAAAAGTATAAGTAAACAGAATCTAAAAGAACTCAGAGTGTTCTGCGAAGGGTTGATGTTTATAACACAACACACTAAAATAATCTATTTGAGTTACAGAGGAAGTTTTGACCCAGAGGACTGGTTACCAGGAAGATCAAACTATTGTCATGATAATAACTAAAAAATTAAATACTTAGTAACTCGCTCACCACCATCACTGCTATTAAATTTTTCCAGCTCCTAACCGCCCTGAGTCTTACAGAGTAGAATTAATTGCCTCTTTCAAAAGTTTGCTTAATATTTGCATAGTATGTGGATAGATTTGAACTGTGAAATTGTCTGGTAATAACCACTGTTTAATCCACCATGTAACATGGTCCAACAAAGAATTCTTTTAAATTGTGATTTGCATTAAAGTTGACAAAGATATTGGTTTTTCATTCATGTATACAGCTTATCCTTATCCTCTTCCCAATTCTTTATGTTCTATTTCAAATTTTTAGTTGCATTACTCAACAAAGATTTATTAACCACTATGTGTATCATAGGAGCTCTGGTGGCCTAGTGGCAAGAAGCTGTGCTGCAATGCTAAAGGCAAGCAGTTCGAAGCCACCAGCTGCTCCACAGGAGAATGATGGAAAATCTCCTCCCGTGTGGTTAGCTGTCTCTGAAAACCCCCTGGAGGGTCAGCTATGGGTTGGTTCTGATTTGACAGTACACAACAACAGCAGCAACAACAACAAACAATGTGTATTATAATAACTATGGCTAACATTGAGAAGAATCACAAACCCAGAACACTTAATTATGCTTATATAAAATCTATACCTAGACTGAGAAGCTATAGTTTGAACAGAACAAAGGAACACTGCGTATTTTAAAATAAAGAAATATATGCACCAAGGTTGTATCCTTTTTCCAACTTATTTGAGAAGCTAGACTCTCTGCAGAAGAATGTGGCATCAGGATTGAAGGAAGACTAAACAATAATTTGTTATGCAATAACACATTTTGTTTGCTCAAAGTGAGGACCTCTTGAAGAACACATGGCAAAAAATCCAAGAATACAGCCGTCAATATGGATTGCCTTTCAAAATCAAGAAAACAAAAATTCTCACCAGTTGACCAACAGGTAACATCATGATAGAAGAAAAGAAAGTTGAAACTGACAACTACATCCTCTTGCGTGGGTTCATAATCAACATCCTTGGTACCAGAAGTCAGGAGATTAAGAGACTTATTGCACTGTGAAAGTGTGCAGTCAGAGACCTCTCCAAATTTATTGAGGACCAATGATGTTAATTTGAGTACTAAAATGTGCCTGATTCGCACCATGGTCTTTTAAATTGCTTGCTATGCTGCTGAGAGCTAGACAAATAATAGGGATGATAGAAGAATTGATGCCTTTGAACAGTGGTGCTGGAGAGGAGTGCTGAATATCCTATAGAGTGCCAATAAAACAAACAGGTATGTGTTAGAGAAGGTACAGCCAGAGTGCTCGTTGGAGGCTTCATCTCACATACCTTGGGCAGTTTGCTAGTAGAGACTATTCCTTGGAGGAGAACCCCATGCTTGAAAAGGGGGAAAGTCAGTGAAAGAGGGGAGGACCCTCATCAGATGGATTGACACAGGGAATGCAGCAATGGGCTCGAGTATAAACGGTCATTACAAAGACAGAAGAGGAAGAAAAGACCAAACTGGATGTCAGAAGAAACTCTGAAGATTGCACTGGAGCGTAGAGAAGCCAAAGCACAAGGAAGAATTCAGGATACTAAAGAGCTGAACAGACGATTCCAAA
>NW_006399854.1:6439246-6451037 GCF_000299155.1 Elephantulus edwardii | reverse complement strand
GTGACTGGGGTAATCGGGATGGGTGTGTCAGAGGCGGTGCGGTTGGCGCAGGATAGAGCAGGGTTTAGGGCTGTTGTGCATAGGGTCACTATGAGTCGGAAACGACTCGACGGCACATAACAACAACAACAGCATGTCCATTGTGAAGATGGGACAGGGCAGGACAGAGTTCTGCTAGGACAGGATCCATTGTTCATAGTGCAGTTATGGATCATATTCCTCTCACAGGCACCAAACAACAACATTCAATCTGTAACTGAGCAAAAATCACTAAAGAAGTGGTACTTTATCAAGAAGAATTTGGTTAACAGCTTCAGCTTGCTTGACTTTATAATCAACATTCTTGATACCAGCAGCCAGGAAATCAAGAGACTAATTGCATTGGGAAAATCTGCTGTCAGGGACCTCTTCATTACTGAAGAGCAATGATGTCAGTCTAGAGACTACGGTGTGCCTGCTCCAGGCCATTGTCTTTACAATTACTTGCTATGTGCATCAGAGAGCTGGACAATGGCTAGGGGTCATAGAAGAAACATTGCCTTTAAGTTGTGGTGCTGAAGAAGAGAACTGAATACACCTTTGACTGCTAAGAGACCAAACAGACCTGTCCTGGAGATGGTGAAACCCAGATGCTCCTTGAAGGCAAGGTTTTTGAAGCTCATCTGACATAATTTGAGAATGTTGCAAAGAGGGACCAGTCCTTGGAGAGGGACATCATGTTTGGAGGGTTGAGGGACAATGCAAGAGAGGAAGACCCTGGATGAGATGGACTGACTCAGTGACTTGGGTAATGGGGGTAAGTGTGTCAATGAAATTGACTCAGAACTATTGCACATAGGGTCACTATGAGTTGGAGTCAACTCAATGGCACATAACTACAAACAACACTATGAACAACTTGCATTATGCAGATGACCCAACCTTGTTTGCAGAAATTAAGGAAGCCTGAGAAACTTGTTGCAGAAGAGCAAGGACTACAGCCTTCAAAATGGATTACATCTCAACATTAAGAAAACAAAAATCATCACCACTGGGCCAATAGGCAACATTATGATAGATGGGAAAATGATTTAAATTGTCAACAAGTTCATCTTACTTGGACCACAATCAACACCCTTTTGATGTTAGCAGTCAAGAAATAATAAAAAAAAAATTACTGTGTTGAGAAAGTTTGTTGTCAGGGAGCTTTCTAAAGCCCTCAAGAGAAGTGATTCCAGATTGAAGACTGAGGTGCCTCTGTTTCAAGTCCTAGTCTTTCTAATCACCTGCTAAGCATTGAGAACTGGACAACAAAGAAAGATGAGAGGAGAAAACTTGATGTCTTTGATTTGTAGTGTTGGAGAAGAGTACTGAATGTGTCATGGACTGCCACAAGAACAAACATCTATGCCTTGGGAAAAAAAGTGGAACCAGAATGCTTCTTGGAGGCAAGGATGGCAAAGGTTCACCTCACATATTTTAGGCAAGTCATTAGGAGAGGCGACTTCTTAGAAAGGGACACGCTGCTTGGAAAGATGGAGGGTCAGAAAGAGCGGTAAGACCCTCAACAAGATAGACTGTGGCAAGGGGCTCACGTGAGTCAGGGATGGTAAGGATGCCACAACACAGGACAGGGTTCAAATCTGTTGTTCAAAGAGTCACTATGAGTTGTATGCAGCTCAAGGGCATCTAATTACTTAATATTGAGAATTTCCTAGGTGTTAGGAGTACAAGGCCAATAATCAAAATAATAATAATAGTACCTTCTGTTCTTTAGCATTTATTATTGTTGTTGTTGTTAAGTGCCATTGAGTAGTAGATGACTCATAGCAACCCTATAAACCAAAGACCTGAACACTTAGATAACTCTCTTCGTTTCTCCAAGTTCATAGTGTTTCCGGAGGCAAGCCGGAAGTGGATATCAATGACTATATTCTTAAAATTTTCATGTGCACTAACAGATTTAATACAGTCCAGTGACTGAAATGTTGCCTTTTTTCTTAATGTTCTTATACCATCCTTTTGAAATGATTGCTTCCATTCAGCGTCATTTTTATTTTAAGCAAGATTAAATGGAAGTATGAAGGTCAGTGACAATTCTATTACTTATTTACAAACCTAAAACTTCTTTTCTGAAACTGGAAAATTCAAGTTTTAGTAATATTATGGGTTCTTATGTGATTAAAGTATTCCCTTTCTCCAATTTCTATGCAATCAATAGAAGCATGTGATCCAATTCTAGCCAATATGATGAAAAATAAAAATAATTCTGGGTTAAGCTTTGGGAAAGCCCTTTAAAAGATAACTCCTCTTGCTAATTTTTTTTTTTTAGTTTTGCATTTTCTTGTTGAATTTGGAGAGCATTTGCATAATTTGACAAAATTCCTCTGTCAGGTTATTTGCAAACCTTTCCTCTGATGACACTGTAGCTGATCTACTAGCTGAAATATTCATTATTTGAATCCACTAACGAGCCAGCCACTCCATGGAAGAAAGATGTGGCACCCTGTTTTTCTAAAGATTGTTATTTGTCATTAGATTCTATTGGGTCGTCTCTGAGCTAGAATGGCTCTAGGGGCTGCAGAATAAAACACTGCCCTATTCTGGGCCATGCCCACAATCATTGTTTCATTTGTGCTCCTTTTTGTACTTACTGTGTCAGTCCATCCTACTGGAGGATCTTCTTATTTTTCCCCAACCAAGGTCCAATACTCCAAAGCCTGTTCCTTTCTTATAATGTCTAAAGCATAGGAGACAAAGCCTGTGAAAGGTTGTTTCTAAGGAACCTTGTGCATGTGTCCAAGAAAAATGTGTTCATTCGTGTGGAAGTCTGTATTATATTAAATGTTCCTCACAACACTGTGACTCAAGGTATCAATTCTTTCCAGTCTTCTTTATTCATTGTTTAATTTTCCCAGGCATAGATATGAGGCAATTTTAAATACCATAGTTTAAATCAGGCATACCTCAGTTCTCAAAGTAATATCTATGGCTTTTTTAACACATTAAAGAGAGATTATTTGTCAAGCTCAATATGTTATTTAATTTCTCCAATGTTACTTTCATTAGTGAAAGCTATTTTAATCTAATGAAATCCTTGGAAAAATGTCAATATTTTCTCCACTTATTATGATTTTGTTTATTGGTCCAGTTGTGACTTTTTTTCTTTTGTTAAAATGAGATCCATGCTTAAGTTTGTAGTTGAAGTCTCTGATCTTAATCAGTATTTCAAGTATTCTTTACTTTAAGCCTTGGAAACCTTATTGGAGAGTTCTGGAGATTATTAACAGCCAGGAAATAAAAAAGTTAACTACATTGGGAAAGTCTGCTATCAGGGACATCTCCAGAGAACTGAAGAGCAACAGTATTATTCTGGAGACAAAGGTATATTCCTGATCCAGGCCATGGTTTTCTCAATTACATGCTATACACCAGAAAGCTGAACAGTAACTAGGGATGATGGAAGAAGAATTGATGCCTTTGAGCTGTGGTGCTAGAGAAGAGTATTGAGTATACTGTGGACTGCTAGGAGAACAAACAGGTTCATCCAAGAAAGGGTGAAACCAGGCTTCTCCTGGGAGGTAAGGATTCTGAAGCTTTGTCTGACATATTTTGGACATGTTGTGAGAAGGAACCAGTCCTTGGAAAGGGACATCATGCTTGGGAGGGTAGAGGGACAGTGCAAGAAAGGAAGATCCTGGATGAGATGGATTGACTCAGCTACTGGGGTAATGGGGGGTAGGTGTGTCAGAGCCAATAAGGTTGGCTCAGGATAGAGCAGGGTTCAGAGCTGTTTTTACAGAGAGCCTTTATGAGTTGCAGGTGACTTAACGTCACATAATAACAATAACAACTCTGTCCTATAACTTCGCCATGAGTTGATATCAGTTTAAGGTCAATGGTACTTGGTTGAACCTTGGTCTAAACAAGTCCTCTGCTTTTAGCAAGGTTTTCCTGTTGCATATATTTTTGACCCCTTTCTTTGCTTGGTTAGCCCTTGACTCTTAACAACTGTCCAAAAATGAGTCCCTCAGTAAATTTGTATGTGATGCTTTCTTCCCCTCCCCACTTCATTAAGACTAGATAGAGTAGTATAGAGTCTAACAATAATATGATAAATAGGCATAGATAACTTCCCAAATAGGTTACAGTCACTGAAAACACTATGCATCATTTTTATTCTGACACAAATGATATCTCCATGATTTGGATCCAACTTGACAGTAACTGTTTAATGTCATTGCTTTTCAGGCTACTTTAGATGCCCTTTCTTTTACCTCCTATATTATGAAACTCTACAATCACATTTCAGTTCTCTTCAGTTTTTAGAATTAGTTAAGAGCTGAGTATGCATGTCAAGTATTGTGCTAGGGTTAGGAATATATAGGAACTCTTCTTTCTAAAAATTACTTGGTTTAGTTTTGTTTCTTTGTCACATTGTGTTCTGTTTGTTTATTTGCCATTTCTCCCCTTTAGACTATGAGCTTCTTAAAGCAAGAAAATTTATATTCATAGATTTTTCTTCAATGTGCACTATACTATCTGGCACACTGTATTTCGGTGCATGTGTTTAAATGAGTTGCTTTGGACAAACGCCAATCTAGAAGGGCTTTACAATTTATTATAGCATTTTAAAAATAAGCTAACTATCTGGATGTAGCACTGTGAGTGAGAAAAACTAAAGAACTGAATTGAATTTCAATGTTGGCAAAGAAGATGGAGTATGGCATGAATTACAAAAAGAACAAACTAATATTTCCTGAGAGAAATACAGCCAGAATCCTCCTTACAAGAGAGGATAATAAGACTTCATGTCACATACTTTGAGCATCTTACAAGGAAGGGTCAGTTTTTGGAGAAAGATATGATGCTTGGAAAAGTTGAAGACCAAGTAGAAAAGAGGAAGACCCTCAACAAGATGGATTGAAACAATAGGCCTAGAAGCAAAGGCAAGCCTGTGAAGGTAGCTCAGGATTGGGTAGAATTTCATTCTCTTTTTTATAGGCTTACTCAACAGTATCCAACAAGAAATACACAGATGGACAGATAATACCTTGATATGGGGAAAATTCTTCCAGACTTCCTCTATTTCCCTTTCCTCACATCTGTTTGAATTTTGACAGAAGCCCAAGCTTTATCTGAACATTATTTGTGTAATGCCCCTTCTAAATCTTAGCTGAGCGACATGAAAGCACCAGCTTTCTATTAGTTAAGGTCTGTGACAAAACGCTAAACTTGCTTTTCTTATTTGTGCATTCCAGTTGCTTTAACAGACATCCTAGAGCTTTTCTTCTTAGCCACCATTGAAGCACCCTTGAAGCTGTAAACTATTAGTTATCAGGCTTGCTGGAAGCCTGCAAAGCACTGTGCCATGATAATGTGATTAATTCAATTCTTGCAAGAACCATTATTCTGAATTCCTGACGGTGTTTTAATATAACAGATGAGGAAGAAAGTGTCTTAGAACTTCTAGAACTCATTTTTCCTTTCAGTCAATGCCACAGCGATTCTGTGATAATGTCCTTTATAACAGTTGAAACAAAATGTGTGTGTGTGTGTGTGTGTGTGTGTGTGTGTGGTGGTGGTGGTGGTGGTGGTGATGGTGGTATACTGCTATGTACTGTTGAATCAGAACCAACTCAGAGCTGAACATTCAGAGGGTTTTCGGAGACTGTAAATTTCCCAGGACACTACCCATCTTTTCCCCACAGAGCGACTGGTGGATTCAAACTGGCAGATAGGAGGTGATACCTTTGGGTTAACAGTACAGCTCTTTACAGATTATGCTGTCAGGGTTCACAGGTGTGTAGTACTTATAAATAATATGTATAAAACAACTATGATTTCTGTTATCTAGTGTGTTCATTGTCTGTGCATAGAAAAGGAAAAGCAGTTGGAAAATGCTTTTGCATACCTTCATCTCTTCCCCATCACTGAGTTCTTGCTATTTTATGATAGTCTCTTTTCTTACCAAGTAAGGGAGTATCCATCATGAACCTAGTGTGCCTGAGACTCTGAGATCTTATACAAATGAAAGTGTCCTCAGTCTCTGAAGAGTGAACCAGGGTTGGAACACATCCATGCTCCACTGTGCTTTGAAACAAAAAGAGGAAACTGACAAAAAGTTCAAATGCCTTTTTATATATCGTCTCAGACAACCTTGTTGTTACTGTTGTGTACCGTGAAACTGAGGAGGACCTGAAGTGCTTGCTGCAGAGGATCAAGGATTGCAGCCTTAGATATGGATTAAGACTCAATGTCTACAAGTCAAAGATTCTCACCACTGGACCAATTGGCAGCATCAGGATGGATGGTGATGAGGTTGAGATTGTTCACAGCGTTAGTCTGCTTGGCTCCATAGTCAACACTCTTGGCACCAGTAGCCAGGAAATTAAAAGACGTATTGCCATGGGAAAGTCTGCTGTTGGGGACCTTTCCAAAGTTCTGAAGAGCAATGGTGTCTCTCTGGAAACTAACATCTGTATGATACAGGCCGTGGTCTTTGCAATCACTTGTTATGCATCAGAGAGCTGGACAATGACTAGGGAGGATAGGAGAATTGATGCCTTTGAGCTGTGGTGCTGGAGAAGAGTTTTGAGAGTACCATGGACTGCCAGGAAAACAAACAGATTCATCCTGGAGAAAATTACACCAGGTGGCTCCTTGGAGGCAAGGATTCTGAGGCTCCATCTAACATACTTTGGATATGTTGTGAGGAGAGACTGGTCCTTGGAGAAGGACATCATGCTTGGGAAGGTGGAGGGATGGCGCAGGAGGGGAAGGCCCTCTATGAGGTGGATTGATTCAGTGACTGGGTAATTGGAATGGATTTATCAGAGACAATGCGATTGGCACAGGACAAAGCAGAGTTTAGGGCTGTTGTACATAGGGTCACTATGAGTCGCAAGTGACTCGATGGCACATAACAACAACAACCACCATGGAATTAGAACAGACTCATAGTTGACCCTATGTTCAGAGGCAATGAATCCCACAGGAGATTAACTGGTTTTCTCCTATGGAGTAATTGGTGGATTCAAACCACATACCTTTGAGTCTGCAGTGCAGCTTCTTACTACTTGGCAATCAAAGCTCTCAAGTTGTTGCTGTTATGTGCTGTTGAGTCGACTACAACTCCTTGAGACCCTACAAATAGCTCTGAGCCTTTCCCTTTCCTATGTCTGACACACCTGATTGCCACAATGGCTGTGTCAATCCATCTTATCAAGGTCTTCCTCTCCTGTGCTGACCATCTACCCTTCCAACCGTTAGTCTTTCTCCAAGGACTCATCCTCTTGGCAACATGCTCAAAGTATGTGAAATGGAGTTTTAAAATCCTTACCTCTAAGAAGGCATCTGGTTTTCCTCTCTCAAGGACATATATATCTGTTCCATGGCAGTCCACGGTATGTTCAATACTCTTCTCCAGAACTACAACTCCAAGGCATCAATTCTTCTGTCATACATATTCATTTTCCAGCTTAGATGCATGTTGTTGTTGTTGTTGTTGTTGTTGTTATGTGCCATAGAGTCACCTGCGACTCCTAGGAACCCTGTGTACAACAGCCCTAAACCCTGCTCTATCCTGTGCCAATCTCATCATCTCTAACACACTTATTCCCATGACCCCAATAACTGAATCAATCCATCTCATCAAGGGTCTTCCTCTCCCTCCACCCTCCCAAACCATGATGTCTCTCTCCAAGAACAGCTCCCTCCTTGCAAGATGTCCAAATTATGTTGGATGAAGCCTCAGAATCCTTGCCTCCAATGAGCAGCCTGGCTTTACCCTCTCCAGGACAAACCTGTTTGTTCTCTTAGCAGTCCATGCTATATTCAAACCTCTTCTCCAACACCACAGCTTAAAGGCATCAATTCTCCTTCCCTAGTCAGTGTCCAGCTATCTGATGCATAGCAAGTGATTGCAAAGACCATGGCATGTATCATGTATCCAGACTGACATTGTTGCTTAATCAGAAGATCATGTCCTAGATCAGGTGCATCTTAGTCTCTACACTGACATCATCCCAAAACAACCTTAAAAATACAAATAACTGAATTAAACTTGAAAGTACATGGCATGTGATGTTTTTACTAATATTTGTTTTTATACCATATACTTAACTCCTTCACATTCAATTTCACTTTCACAAAATTCTGGAAAAAAAGGAGAATGATTCTATCCAGGATGACCATCAAGGTCATCAATTTGATTGCTAAATTTTTCAAGAACTATTAAACTATGTATGTGTTTGGAGTCAAGAATGATAAGGCTTCACCTCACATACTTTGGGTACCTTGTTAGGAGGGGCTATTCCTTGGAAAAGAGCATGGTGCCAGGAAGGGTGAATGGTCAGAGAAGGAAAGGAAGTCCTTTGATGAGGTAGATTAAGGTGGTGACTGCTGCAATGCACTGTTGTGTGTCATGAGGTGTGAAGATGGCACAGGATAGATCAGGGTTAAGATCTTTTGTTCATAGAGTTGCTATGAGTCGTACTTAATTTGATGGCACCTAACAACCACAACAACAGCAACATTAATTATGTGGTGGTGGTGTTATTAAGTGCTGTTGAGCCATAGACTACTCATAGCGACCTTATGAACAAAAGACCTGAAACTTTCATCATTCGGAAGAGGATGCCACTCCTGCTTCCAAGTTTGTTTTAATCGAGGAGCTCCACCAAATACTGTGCATCAGGGGTAACCATTATCGCTTTTGACCCATCAGTGTCACAGTGTTTAGCATCACAGCAACCATGAGTTACCACTGTACAGAAAATGGACAGATGAGTGCTATCCCACTTAGAAGAATGTTTGACCAAAGACAATTAAAACCAGGCCTGAGGGCCACAGATTAAAATCACCCACCTTTGGCTTGGTATCATAACTTTCTATACACTAGGCCAACAGAGCTCTCTCTATGTTGTTGTTATTGTTACTAAGTGCCTTCAAGCTATAAATGACTCATAGAGACCCTATGAATTAAAGACCTTAAACACTTATATAACTTTCATCGTTTCTGCATGTTCATAGAGCTTCTAGAGGCAAGCTATTTTGGAAGAGGTTGCCACTCCTGCTTTTAAGCTTGTGTGCTATTTTTAAATGACTGCAGTAAGTTAATAAATTCTTTGCAATGAGTACTTTGTGGAGTGGTGAGAAAAAAAAATGTTATCAGAAAACATCTTTCAGTCCCTCAGTAGCTTATATCAGAAAAATAGCAACCAGTATTCATAGTTTAATCACATAAATAAATGTATCCATAGAGTTTATTATTAAGACTGTAGAACAAAAATGAAAGGAAAATTATGAGAATATATTTAGCAGCTCTCTCTCCCCCTTTCCTATTCCAGCCCTGATAGGCTCACAGGAATGGTTTGGAGTAACCATCTTGAAATACAGTAATGTCAGTTGAGACACAAAGGTGTGCCTGATTCAGTCCATAGTCTTCTCAATTACTTAATATGTATCTGAGAACTGGATAATGATTAAGGGTAACAGAAGAAGAATAGATGTCTTTGAGTTGTGATGCTGAAGAAAAGGATTGAACATACCACGGACTACCGGAATAACAAATAAGTCTGTTGGAATGGGTGAAATTGCTCTTTGGAATCAAGGATTTTGAAACTCCATTTCACATACTTCAGGTATGTTGCCAGGAAGGATCAGTTCTTGGAGATGGATATCAAGCTTGGAAGGATGGAGTGACAGTGCAAGAGAGGAAGAACTTGGAGGAGATGGGTTGACACTGTGATTGTGAAAATGGGGTCAGTGTGTCAGAGACAGTGGGATTATCTCAGGATGGGGCGGGGTCCAGGGCTAATGTTCATAGGGTCACTATGAGTCGTGGTAGACTCAACAGCACATAACAGCCACCGCAATATGGACAGACAAGTCCTTTGTTTGCTTGAATTGAGATATATTACTGTGCTGGCCAGGAATCAGCCAGGTTATGGATCATCCTGTCACCTGACATCCCAGGATGCCTTTGTGCTCTGGACATTTTATGATAGAGTTAGAGATGTGTTAGGTTTAGGGCTCTTACTGAAAGGCAGCTGCCTGGAGGTCTGCAGGGAAGGATAATTTGATGTTTCTTGCAAGGTAAATATTCTTCCAGTTTCCTCAGACTCCTTCCATATCTTCCACGAAGTAAAGGATAACAATGTTTTTAACCTCACTTAGCAGTTTTTCCCAACTCTTCTACACACATTAACCAGTTTGAGTCTTATAATGGAGGGAAGCCCCCACATGTACAAAGTAATGTTATTGTTGTTGTTGTTGTTGTTATGTGCTATTGAGTCACCTGCAACTCATAGCAACCCTGTGTACAACACCTACTCCCATTACCCCAGTGTACAAAGTAGCATACTAAGTAAAAGAAAGGGACTAGGAATATTCTGGTTCAGTCATAAAAGTCACTAGCAACACTTTTGAGACCCTCTGCAGCTTTTGGGTTATTTTCTTCCCAGTCATCAATATCTAGTAATTAAGTTTGGTGTAAGGGCTTGGCCAATTCTGTCCAATCTGAAATTCCTCTAACAGCCAACATGTTGTTTGGCATTCCATGTTGGATTGGCTGAGGCATTTTGTTATCTACTTTGTGAATTCTCAGTGTCCAATAATTCCATCTGCACTCTTTCCTTTCATAGGTGTTATGATCTGAAATTTATCTCTGCTCATTCCTTCTCCCTCCTCATTTTAGTTTTAATAGTCATTGTCATTCAATAAACTCCTTTAATACTAAGTCAATATTTATATCTGCTTCTTAGGAAACTCAATTAATATAAAGATACATTGTATTATGTTTTTTATGCAAATGTCTATATTTATTCTAAGGCTTTGTCTGACATACTTTGGACATGTTGTAAGGAGGGACCGGTCCTTGGAGAGGGACATCATGCTTGGGAGGGTGGAGGGACAGTGCAGGATGGGAAGGCCCTCTATGAGGTGGATTGATTCAGTGATGGGGTAATCGGAATGGTTATATCGGAGACAGTGCAATTGGCACAGGACGGAGCAGAGTTTAGTGCTGTTGCACATAGGGTCGCTATGAGTTGCAAGTGACTAGATGGCACATAACAACAACAACATTTATTATAATAAAAGATATATAAGAATGAAATATGCAAATATCTGGAGTTCGGAAACCAGATAGTGGCCTTGAACCACATGTCTTCGGTAGTGCAGTGCAGCTACTTGCCACTAGGCCATCAGAGCTCCTTTAAGGAAATAATACCCTCAATATTTCTCATGCCAAAAGAACTTAAGAATAAATTCAAGCCTCAAGTTGCAAAATTGAAGGATTTTATGGACAAAATATTGAATAACACAGGAAGTATCAAGAGGAGATGAAATATAGAGTCACTATACTAAATAAATTGGTCAGTATTGACCAATTCAAGAAGTAAAGAAAGAAGTCCAAATGGCATTGAAGGTATTGGCAAATAATAAGTTCCCAGGAACTGAGAGAATATCAACTGTTCTAAAGAGCAGAGATTAAACGCCGAAGTACACCTGATCTAAGCCATAATGTTTTCAGTCTGAAGTTCTCCCAACTAAGCTATTTTATCAACCAACACAATCTTTTCAATTGCTTTGTAAGTATGTGAACGTTGAACAGTGAATAAGAAAATATAAGAATAGATGCCTTTGAATTGTAATATTGATGAAGATTATTGAATATTCCATGGATAAAGAGTATTACATATCCAATTGACAAATAAATCTGTTTTGGAAGAAGTGCAGACGAAGTGCTCTTAAGAACGGGTGGGGATTGTGTACCATGAGAGAGTTTTTCTTTTGCTTTTCAAGGGGA
>NW_006399854.1:6405195-6439106 GCF_000299155.1 Elephantulus edwardii | reverse complement strand
ATTCTAAAACTTCACCTCATTCATGTTGGGTGTGGTATCTGGAGGGACCAGTCCTTGCAAAGGAACATCACATTTGGAAAGAAATAGAATCAGTGGAGGACAGGGATACTCCCAATCAGATGGAGTGTCACAGTGACTGTAACAACGGGCTTATATACAGCAGAGATTACAAGGATGGTACAGGATCAAAGTAGGTTTTGATTTCTTTTATCAAAGTTGCTATGTGTCAACTCAACACAAACTATGTGTCTGTGTCAACAGTCACTATGAGTCAGTGCCAATTCCCAGGCCCTAACAAGAGTATATTTATGTGTATGCATGACTGCTTTTATTGTCTTCACATCATCTGTTAGAATATTTTTAAGCCTCACATTCTTTGTAAAGGCTGAATAATGATAATTTTACATACCATGTGTTTTATCTCACTTCTCACATCTCTTCTAAATTAATCCTCTTTTTCTAGATGAAATAAGTAGGGTTAAGGGAATACAAATAATTTACTTATAGACACTGGATAAGAAGAACAGAGAATAGAATGGGAAAGAATTAGAAGCTACGCTACCCAAGGCTCATGCTGCTGGTATCTCCAAACTACTTCCTCCCTACTTCATTCTTAGGTACAGATTCTGCATTTAATTGTATACTTTAGCTTCATTCCTGATCCTAGATCTAGCTAGGAGAAAATTGTGGAGATCTGGATAATGTTGATGGCCTCCTCTTCACAATGTCATTTTTACTGTCACCTAGTTATTAGGTGTAGAGAGCTCTAGTGGCATAGCCATGGGCATGCTAACCCAAAGATGGTTCAACCCAGAGAGGGTTCACCACTCGCCGGTGGTTCAAACGTGTCTGTGGGAGAAAGATGAGCAACTTGCTACAATGAGTAATTTGCAGCAATTTGGGTGGTTTGCAGTCTCCAAAAATTTGTCAGATGGCTAAGCTGTCAATTAATTAGTTCTGATTCAATGACAATGAGTGAATTATCAGGTTTAAAACAATAGTATTCTTTTCAATCATTAAAAAAAAATCTAGAGATATCTAGTGTATGCCAGATAAAGATCACATAAGCCTTTGATGCTTCTATGTCTTACTAGTAAGGCAAGACAAATATAACCATAAAATTCAATGTGGTACAACCTCTTAATACTCTTTAGAGGTCTATGGAACAATGGGGACAATGTACTGGCAGTGAACAACATGTACAACGTGAGCATAAAGAAACTAACTTCCAGCTCATACAGGCAGCACTACGATAGATGGAGAAGAGACTGAGGTTATTAATTTCAGCTTGCTCAGCTCCACAATCAACATCCTCGGCATCAGCAGTTAGAAAATCAATAGATGAATTGTGTTAGGAAAATCTGCCACCAGGGACCTTTCCAAAGTTCTAAAGTGCAATAATGTCAGTCTAGATACTAAGGTAAGCCTGATTCAGGTCATAGACTTCGCAATAACTTGCAAGTAATAAATACTCATGGAGGCAGCAGTCAAGAAGTAAATGTACCACAATGTGCAATTCTTCTGTAAAGGACTTCTTTAAAATGTTAAAAATCAAGGATGGCAATGTAAGGACTAAGATGGACCAGACCTAGTCATGGTGTTTTCCATTGTTTCATATGCATGCAAAAGTCTGACAATGAGTAAGGAAGACTGAAGAATGATCCATGCCATTGAATTGTGTACTGAACATGCAGCGGGCTGCCAAAAGAACACACAAATGTGTTTTGGGAAAAGTACATCTGGAATGATTCTTGGAGACAATGATGGTGCAGCTTCATATTCTAAACTTGGGGCACATCAGGGCCTTGTCTCTGAAGTAGGATATCATGCTCGCTAAAGCGGAGGAAAACTTTCAGCGAGTTGGACTGACACAGAAACCACAGGAATGGACATGAAGGAGTTGGTGACAATGGCCTACGATAAAGGAGGATTTTATTCTGTTAACAGGGTCATTATGAACTGGAGCCTAATTCAGTGGCCCAAGACAACAACAGTGCATGTTCTTCCTATTCAATTTTTTGTTTTCATTTGTGATATAGTATAACATGTAATTCTAGATTCAAAATGGCCAATAACTAGTCTATTTTAGTTTAATAATTACTGAAATGTTTGTCTTCTACTTTCATTATATTTCAGTTGTCTTTTATTTCATTTTGACAACTTCTCATTTTCTCATATTCATAATAATTCCGAACTCTTATTGTTAATGGATGAAGTTCTGGTGACTTGGTGGTAAGAAATTGTGCTAAAATCCCAAGGGTAATCAGTTCAAATCCACAAGCTGCTCCATGGAAGAAAGATAGACAATTTCCTTTTATGTGATTTACTCTCTCTGAAAATCCGTTGGAGGGTCAGCTATGGATCATTTCTGACTCAACAGTATATAAGAACAACAACACTGTTAATGGATGTTTGTAACTGTTTCTTCTCCTTTGGAGTGGTGACATAAAAGCAAATGGAGGTTCTGAAAGCTTTACATCACCACGGTATTAAAGTCAACTCTGTCTTTTGAGGAGACAGCTCTTCCATAGATATATCTGTACTTTTTTTTTTCAACCCGAGAGCCTCATTTTCTGATCTTATGGTATTAGATCAGACAATGTTTCAGCTACTATTCACACAAATATTTCCCTTCCTTCCCAAACCACCCCAGAAGTAAATTACTAGGACCCTCTTTCTAATCTGTCTGAGTTGAATGCTCTGCTGACCCCATCCCCTCAAGTATGATATCCTGTTGGTTATTTAAAATGCTAGTGGCATAATTTTCATCATCGTAACTGCATTAGTTACTACACTATAAAAGGATTTGTGGTGAGTAATACAGTTTATTTTTGAGAAATGTTTAATTGTTGTGCTCAGAAATTCCAATTATATTCCAATTTAGTTCTTTCACAATGAAGATAAAGAAAACCAAGGAGAATATTCGATGATTGGTTCCTAAGTCTCTAATCAAGCCTCAAGATTTCTTGTACAATTTCACGTCTGTCTTCCCTTATATTCTAACTTCTCCAGAATAACCGTTTCATAACTAAGACTCTTCTTAAGACAATAACCCCTACCTATCTCACTAAATTATATCATTTTCATTGACCATTAAGTATGATATTTATCATCATAGTAACATCATTTAAAACATAATTAACATCAGAATGTTTTTGTGTCTTGGTGTGTGCCATTGAGTTAAACCAACTCATAGATGACCCTCCAGCACATTTTCAGAAGCAGCAGATCTCAAGGGAGGAATTTATAGTAGGGACCTGGTACTCAGCTTAGCCTGGGATTCTAATGGAACCAGACATACTTGAGAAAATGGAGGCCCAGAGAAAGGAGTAAGATGGAAACTTGTTTCTGCCATTAGTCACCTGCCCAATCTCTTAGATATGTGCTAGGTAAGTACAAAGACAAACTGAAGAAATTGGTTTTATGAAGTTTTGATGAAAAAAACAAGAGATACTGGACACTATAGGGTAGTTAGGAGAACTCTTCTGCTGTCCTTTCAATGCCATATGGTACAGGGCCCAAGAGGAATTGTTTAGTTTGAAGGTATAAGAAGAAAAGAACATTGGCCAGGAAATGAGAGTTCTCACAAAGGAGGTAGACAGAGAGCCACACATATATAGTTCCTTACCCCTACCCCTCGCTATCACCAAGCATACTTCAAATAGAGTTTAGTTAAGGGATAAGTAGTTGCAAGGAGTCAAGGACCTAGCAAGGCTTTGAAAGACTTAGCTTTAATAGTTCAAAGAATGAATCAGTCTTTAAGTGTCATTCACCAATTTTAATATCAATTCCATCCTTGTTTCTTGTTGAGTGTCAGTTCCTTGTTGAGTCAGTTTTTATGTAGCGTGTTTTTATGAGGCCATTACACTTCTTTTTCAACTTCTGGGAAGGAAATAGAATGGATGGTGAGAATGGCTATTACTCTGGATTTCATACAGATTTGTAATTTCTTTTCTTCATACATTTAATTTTTTACAAAATGATGTGGTAATTAAAATTGTTTTATTTAAAAAAATTACAACACAGGGGAGCTCTGGTGGCCTGGTGGTAAGGAGCTGCAACTACAATCCCAGAGGCGCATGGTTCAAATCCACCAGATGCTCTGCTGGGGAAGGAGGGACAATCTAATCTCCCCCTGTACCAGTCAGATCTGATTTGATGGTACATTCACACAAAAATAATAAAATTAAAAAAAATTACAACACAGTGGAAACAAGATGCTGCTATTTTCCCATAAAATTATTCTCATGACATTTTTTTAAATTTCCATTTTTTCACTCAATCTTTTTTCTAACTTTTTTTAATTGGTTTGCTTACAAGTTTTTTATACATTGCGTTTCACACTATTCCTTATTCACATTGTATTTCATACAATCACTATCATGCATTATGTTTTATAAAATTAATCACAGCTGGACCTTGCCCATGATTACTCTGTGTTTTCACCTGGATCCTTCCCATTTCCTTCCCCTCTCCCTCCACCCATCAAACTGTGCAACCCTGTTGTTTACCCCTACCCATCCTCACTTCTCTTCTCCCACTCTTTCCATAGTTGATGTCTATCCTGTTCTAAGAAAATAGTAAGAATTTATTGTTACAGTCATAAACACTCAAGTAGGACATTCATTAGATATAATAAAATTAAATAGTTTTTATAGTTATTGACTCAGCTGACTCTCCAGTAGATTTCCAAGGCAGTAAATCACGGGGGAGAATATTCCCCTATTTTCTCTCACAGAGCAACAATATTGTAAATTCAAAGCGTGTGCCTTTGAGTTGGTAGAGCAACTCCTTACTACTAAGTCACTAGAATTAAATTTAAGAAAGTCAGGGTTTTTTTAATGGTTCATACACAAAGTTTGTAATGAAGCAGGTAGGAATTGTTTTTTACAATTAAGCATAAAGGACTAATATGCTTTCCACACCAATGACTAGAGAGCAGATGGGTTTCAGGATGACATCAAGTATATCACCCATGAAGAGAGCAAACGCTTACTACAAAGACAGAGGAAAAATGAAAAATCAAAATGGATGTCAGAAGAAAATTCTGAAAGAGTTTTATGAAGCTAAAACAAAAAGAAGAGATACTGAAGGAAAAGAGCTGAACAGAATTTGGCAAAGGGTAACTAGAGAAGACAAAGCCAATTATTGTAATGGAATGTGGAAAAATCTAGAATTAAAGAATAAAAAGGAAGAACTTGCTTGATACTTCTTAAGGTGAAAGATTTAGGCCATGGTCTTCTTAATTCCTTGCTATGCATCTGAGATCTGGACAATGACTAAAGATGACAGAAGAAAAACAGTGTCTTTGAATTGTGGTACTGGAGAAGAGTATTAAACAAATCATGAACTGCTAAGAGAAAAAAGTTCATCCCTGGAAAGAGTGAAGCCAGGTTGTTCCTTCGAGGCAAGGCTTTTGAAACTGCATCTCACATACTAGAGTATGTTGTCAGGAGAAACCAGCCCTTAGAGAAGGACTTCATGCTTGGAGGAGTAGAAGCTCAGTGCAAGAGAGGAAGACCCAGGGTGGGGGTGGGGAGGTAGTGTGACAGAGATAGTGACATTGGCTCAAGAGAGGTCAGAATTCAGAGCTATTGTTCATAGGGTTGTTATGAGTATTAGTGTACTTGATGTCACAGAACAATAACAATAATAAGCTGAAATAACTAAAAAACAAATTCAAGCCATGAATTGCAATATTTAGAGATGCTATTGGAAAAATCTTGAATGACCCAGAAAGCACCAAAAAAAGATAGAGGGTATACACAGAGTCACCGTACCAAAAAAAATTGACAGACACTGAAAAGCGAATGGTAATGAAGGAAGAAGTTCAAGCGGCACTGAAAAGATTGGCAAAAAATGAGTCCCCAGAAATCGGTGAGATATCAATTAACATGTTTTAAATGACAGATGTAGCCCTGGAAGTAATTACAAGTCTGTCAAGAAATTTGGGGGACAATTATCTGGCCAACTGACAGAAAACAATCCATATTTGGTCTCATTCCCAAGAAGAGTGATTCAACAGAATGCAACAGTTATTGAACAATATCATTAATGTTACATGCAAGTAAAATATTGCTGAAGATCATGCAAATATAGAACAATACATGAACTGTCAGAAATTCAAGCTGAATTTAGAAGAGCTGGTGGCACCTTGGCTATCATTGCTGATGTCAGATGGATCCCAGCCAAAAGCAAAGATTATCAGAAGAATGTCTATTTGGGCTTTATTGACTATGCAAAGTCATTTTACTGTGTGGATCACAACAAATTATATCTGACATTGAGAAGAATGAGAATCCCAGAGTGCTTAATTGTGCTCATGCAAAATCTCTACCTAGACCTAAGGCCATTTGTGCACACACCACATGGTTTAAAATTAAGGAAGGTGTACATCAAGGTTGTATACTTTCTCCATACCTATTCACTCTGTATTCTGAGAAAATCATTCCAGAAGCTCTGTGAAGAAGAATGTGGCGTACGGATGAGAGGAAGATTCAACAATCACCTTCATTATGGAAATGATGCAATCTTGTGTGCTGAGATTGAGGAGGATTTGAAGCACTTGCTGCAGAAAATCAAACACTACAACCTTCAATATGGATTGCATCTCAACATCCAGAAAACAAAAAATTATCGCTATTGGGCAAATAGGCAACATCAGGATAAATGGAGAAAAGATCAAAACTGTCAATGACTTAATGTTACCTGGATCCCTAATCAATATACTTGAAACTAGCAATCAGGAGAGATCAAGAGACATATTGCACTGGGTAAGTCTGTAGTCAGGGAGCTCTCCAAATTATTGAGGAGCAATGATGTTATTTTTGAGGACAAATATGCACCTGATTTAGAATGTGGTCTTTTCAAGCATTTGCTATGCATCTAAAGCTAGGCAGTGAAGAAGGATTACCGGAGAATTGATGCTGTTGATCTGCAGTGTTAAGAGAAGAGTACTGACTATCCAGTGGACTGCCAAAACAACAAACAAATATGTCTTGGAGAAGGTGCTGCCAGAGTGCTCCATGGAGGAAAAGATAATAAAGCTTTGTCTCACATGTCTAGCATGTTGCTAGAAGAGGCTATTCCTTGCAGAGGGGCACCATGCTTGGAAAGGCGGACGGAAGAGAGATTGGCATGGTGATTACAGCAATGGTATACAGTGTGTCAGAGATTGTGAGATTTCAGGTCTGTTGTTCATAAGGTTGCTATGAGTTGTACTGAACTCAACAATATCTAACAACGATAACACTTTCCAAGTAGTCTTATTCCCATTGATCAGTAGCTGAATAGGCTTGTTGATGTCATTCATGGACCTCCGGCCATCACAGTTCCTGATTTAATTAAGGTTGAGTTTGAAAATATAGCAGTATATTTCGTCTGGTTGCTTAATAACTCTTGCCAAAGGCATGTGGGACTGTATTTTCCAAAAATGTGCCTGGTAATACTTTTACTTTCACCTTTTAGTATTTTCCTCTTTTCCCCACTTAAATTTGGAAATTATTTTCCTTCTTAAAATAAGGTCAGGTGATAAATAGAATGAAACAGCAATAATTCTAATGATAGGTTATCAAAGACCATACAACTTTCACTTTGTTTTTTCTTTTTTTCTCTTGGAACCAAATCACTATGTTTTGATGGAGCTGAGATCATACGAAGAGGTCATGCAAGCTTTCCAGCCCCAAATTAGGCAAGGTTCCAAGGACAGCCATTATTAAGTGCCTGACACTGGAGTTAGAAAACTTTTGGGTGGGTCTAGTCCTCAACATTCAGGGTAACTCTTGGTAGTAGAAAAATAAACTGTCCCTTTGGCCCTACTCACATAACAGCAATATAAAACCCTGGCAACAAACCATACTCAATATATTCAGTGGTAAAAAAGAAAAAAGACATCAGAACTGTGCTGAGAATTTTGACTAGAGTTCTTGGGATAAGAATAGCACCATTAGCTGATGTAGAGATCATAGGAAGGGACACATGGGAATGAAATTAAAAAATATTGTTACAGTGACCTACAAGCATCATAAACATGCCCACTCCTGCACCATCCTCATAATCTCCATTTTTTATTTAACTTTTTATTTCATCTTATTTTATTTTTATTTAGCTTTTATTTTATGTGTCAACACATATCATTGAAAGTCTGCATTTTCTCCACTGACCCTCTATTTTATGAAGCATAACATCATTCTACAGGGACATGGCCTCTTGTGCTAACATGCAAAAATAAGTGAAACAAAGTCTTACCATCCTTGCCTCTACAGATCACTCTAGATGCATGTCTTCCAAGACAGATTCGTGTAATTTTTGACAGTTCAAGATAATATTCAGTAGTCTATACCAACACCACAATCCAAAGGCATCAATTCTTCTTCTATCTATTCATTGTCTGATTTTCATATGCATATTTAGTGATTGAAAATGCCACTGCTTTGATTAGGCACATGTCAGTTTTCAAAGTGACATCTTTACTCTTTAGCATTTTAAAGTGTTTCCTTGCAACAGATTTTCCCAATGCAATATTTCATTTGATTTTTTGACCGTTGTTTCCATAGGCATTACTTTTGGATTTAAGGAAAATAAAACCTTTGCCAACTTCAATTTTTGTTCTGTTTATCATTATATAGTTTATCAATCCAGTTGTGGAGAATTTCACTTTCTGTATGTTGAGATATAATCTGCTCTCTTCTAGCTTTATCAGTAAATGCCTCAAGTCTTTTTCATTTTCTGTGAGTAAAATTGCATCATCTGCATGTTGTAGGTCGTTAAAGTGTCTTCATCCAATCTTGACATAACCTTCTTCTTCACATAGTCCAATGTCTCAAACTATTTGCTCAACATACATAGAATTATTCGCTCAGCATACATATTGAATACAACTGACACACACCTCTTCTGATTTTCAGCTGTGTGGTGGATAATGAAGGGAGCTCTGTAGCTTAGTGGTAAAAAGTTGTGCTGCCAGCCTACAGGCATGCAGTTTGACTTCACTAGCTGTTCCACAGAGAAGAAAAAGAAAGATGCGCAATCTCCTCCTATGTTATTTATTTCCTCTGAAAACTTTCTGGAGAGTCAGCTATGAGTCAGTTTCAACTCAGCAGTACATGCCAACAACAATGAACAATGATTTATCTTATTTAAGAAATTAATTTGAGGGTCAAGGCAAAGCCAAGCCATTAAGATAAGGTAAACTTTGCATTTGTAGATTATTTCTCACGGGAGAGTTCTAGTATATGGGTGTAAATATGAAATTCCATACCATTGGCAAAACATCTTTACCAACCGTATCTTAGAATTGTACAATAGAGACTAAATGAGATAATGGAGAATAGTGTGTATAATTAGAGGAAAGTAAAAAATAGAACATTGCATGATTTGTTATTTTTTTTGTTATGTGTCCTCGAGTTGAATAAACTCACAGCGACCCTATGAACAACAGACCTGAACCACATCCTAACCAGTGCCGTCTTCATCAACTCTGATACACAAGAATCCATTGTTGCAGTCACTGAGTTAATACATCTTGTTGGGGGCAGTCTTCCCTTCTTTCACTGAACCTTCACTTTTCCAAGCATGATGTCTCTTTCCAATGAATAGCTTCTCCGAGCAAAATGTCCCAGAGAATGAGAGACAAAGCATTACCATCTTTTCCTACAAGGAACATTCTGGCTTCACTTTTTTCAAGACTTATCAGTTTATTCTTTTAGCAGTCCATGTGATGAATTCAGTGTTCTTTTCCAAATTATAGCTCAAATGCATCAATTCTCCTTCTGTCATTCTTATTCGTTGTCCAACTCTCAGAAGTATAGCAAGTGATTGAAAATGCCATGGTCTGAATCAGGCACACCTTAGTCTTCAAAGTGACTTCATAGCTCTTAAGTATTTTTTAAGAGTCCCTTACCATAGATTAATCCAATGCAATTATGTATTATAGCAGAAGAAAATATTTTGTAAGCATCTTATCTGCAAAAAGGTGAACAAATAATGGACACCCATGTTTATCGCAGCTTTGTTCACAATAGCAAGGAGTTGGAAACAACCTAAGTGTCCATCAACTAAAGAACGGATAGAAAAGCTGTGGTGTAGTCACACAATGGAATACTATGCTGCATTGAAGAACAAGGAACTCATGCAATATTATTCAAAATGGGTGACCCTGGAGAACACTATGTTGAGTGAGGTATCTCAGTCAAAAAAGGACAAATACTGCATGGTGCCACTGTTGTAAAAGAGGGCTGGCATCAGGGTTGGGGGGAGACTGAGAAAGATGGGTTAAATAAAGTATACTGCATTGAAACAGATGAGGGAGAAAACTGTTTAAAAGGGATATGTGATTAGGTATTTTTGTCATGATGGGAGTCCAGAGCAAAGGCTGCAGAGTGGAGTGGACCTGGGGGGAGGGATTGTAAAACAATGAAAGAATTTTTCTTTAACTTATCCAAGAGGGTAGTGTACTGGCTGGTGGTGAGGGTTGAGAGGGGATGAAAGTGCTGCAATGAATGAATGGAAATCCAAAGTCTCTGTAAATTTTCATTGAAATTAGTAATAAATTTTAAAAAAAATCAGATAAAGGTGAATAAATAGGGAAATAAATAACGAAAATATAGGAATCTTTGGCAGTAAGTATTTAATGAAAGGACTAGCACTAAAAAAATAAGGTAGCTCAATGTAAAAAAGGATGGCTATATGGTTATGGCTTAATTTTGTATTTATTCCCACATCATAGTTAAGCATCTTGTTGTTGCTGGATACCGTTGAGTCAGAACTGACCCATAGCTAACTGTCCAGTGGGTTTTCAGAGGCAGTAATAGCATGGGAAGAGATTCCCATCCTTCTTCTGCAGAGAATGTGAAGGATTTTAACCAGGTGCCTTCAGGATTGCAGCACACTTTCTTACCAGTAGGCCACCAGAGATCACTTAGATAAGCATAGTGGAACTATATGTATGAAATTATATGTGAATTACCTATATAAGTAGAAATATAATAATAGCACTATAAGAAATTCTCAAAGAAAATTACCTTCCATTTGAGATTCAAATTGCAATTGCAACTCAACACTACCTTTAAAGAAATGTTCTGCTGTAAGATATGTGTTGTTATGGTAACAGTGATAGAATAGATCACATCCACCCGGAAGCAGAAAATTGTAACAGAAGTTATGAAGTGTAGATAAATGTTCCCACATTTATGTAATTTTTCCAATGTTCATTTCTTCAAAATAGAGATGCTTGGATATGACTTAACTATATTTATGTTGGTGATGAACACAACATGATCAAAAATATTTCTGCTTCTTGAGACACTATGAGGGCTTTGCAGCTTTCCTTTTAATGTGTCCTCTAAATACTTTTCATAGAGCTCTTTCTTCCTAATTAAATTGGATATTTTGATGATGTTATGTCTGCTTTATTTGTCAGCTTTGGCACTTAATTTGATGCCTAATTCCAGATTTCAGTGCCATTGGCAAAACATCTTTAAACTGTCAACCACCAAAATGAAAGCTAGAGTCTCCACCTATTGAATGTGGCTGAGAAACTTAAAGAAGCAGGGCAGAGTCACCATTTATTAAAAGTATATACAATTCATGATAGATTCTACTAATAAATAAAATATTTATATTTCATTATTTCTGTATAGAAACATTTAATTCTACACTTTGCCTACAATAAAAACAGCATAGACTAAATATGTATTAGAATAGAATAGTTTGACTTTAAAAATGAGAAAATCAATACTACAAATCTCTGAGAAATATACACAGATAAATCTAACAGAAAAATAAAACTTTAAAATCAATCCACCTCTTCAAACACAAATATGTGTTAAAAGTTGTAGGTTAAAAAAATGAAATAAAAAGCTGTGGAGTGTTTTTACATGCATTATCTGGTTACTTCCCTACTAACTCTTTTAAAGAAAGTGTCTTTATATCAATTTTGTAGATAAAGAAACTGAAACACAAAGAGATTAAATTACTTGAGCAAGGACAGAGCTGGAGAAGAGATTAGTGTTCAGATCCAAATCTTCTATCTTCACTTGCAAAATCTCATCTTTTTAAAACATAGTTTGTTATTTGCAAATTGATATTCAAGAAATTATTAGACAATCTTATGCTCATCAAATACCTGAAAAGACTATTGTTGTTGTTCAGGCTCTGTCAAGTCAATGATGGCTCATAGCCACCCTACTATGTGTCTGACACTGCCCTATCCTGTGCCATCCTCATCATCTCTGATATATGTACACCTGTTCCTATAGTCATTGTGTCAATCCATATAGTTGAGAGTCTTCCTCTCTTTCACTGACTCACCACTTTTCCATGCATAGTAGCCTCCAAGGATGCCCCTCCAAACAACATGGTCAAAATATGTGAGACGAAGCATCACCATCCTTACCTCCAAGGAGGGCCCTTGGCTGCACTTTCTCTAAGATGTATTTGTTTGTTCTCTTGACATGCAATTGAAGTTCAGTTATCTTCTCCAACATCACAATTCAAAGGTAATGATTTTTCTTCTGCCATCCTTAGTCATCGTCCAAACTTAAGAGGTATAACAAGTAATTGAAAAGACCATGATTCGAATCAGATACAACTTAGATTTAAGACTAACATCATTTATCCTTAACACCTCAGAGAAGTTCTTAGATCTAGTACCTAATCTGCCCCCCAAACACCCCAACTGTTGTTTGATAAAAGCCAATTCCCCAAATGTTTCAAGGAGATGTTTCTACATCAGACACTTCTCAGGACCAAAGTGAGAGAAATTAAGTGAGAATGGAGTTTGAAAACACCTTGCTGAGTTAATCACTACAAAAAAACCCCAAATATTGTAGAATCTCACTTATATAAAACAAAAAGACAAATGTATAGAGACCAACATTTACTTGTAGTTACTAAGGGTTGAAATTGGCAAAGGGATTAGCAGTAGTGAAATCTCATTGATTAAGGGTAGAATTCCACAGCTGTGGTAATTGCTGTCAATAAGCTGCATATCTGTAAAAGTTGAATTGACAAAAGTTATATGATCAACATATTTATGACAATACCCAGGAGAAAAGTGAGGAACTGCTTAGCTTGCTTATATATATTCAAACATCACATGGGATTTAGTTTCTTGATTTGAATGTTTAAGGCCAGAGGTTTATGGAGGATCCAGTAAATTAGCCAGATAGTGCCTTTGGACTACTTTCCCATTCGTTGCTTGGTGTCTAGAGTCTTAAAATATAAAAAGTAGTCACCTAAATTAAAACAACTGGTCTCTATTTACCTGCAGTAATAAGGGAAGAAATAGAGTAGAAGAAATTCAAGGTGGCTAATTGCCTCCTTGAATATCTACCTCAATTGCTATGAGACTAGGAAAAAAAAAAAAGAATGGTGAACTATGAGTGTTATGACGAAATCTCTGAAACTATTGCCCTGAGATAATCTTTAAAACTTAGACCTTAATATCCCCAGAAGTCACCTTAAACCTGGACAATAACTTATCTAGTAAAAATTGCATTGCTTGAGAATTACGCCCTTGTAAGAACTACCTATTTGAGCATCTGCATCCACAAGCAGTCTAGTCAAAAGGAAGCTATTGATCCTTCACTAAAGGGATATGCTAGTTTCCTCAGGGGACTGGTTTGTTGTGTTTGTTGTTATTATGTGCTATTGAGTCGCCTGTGACTCATAGCTACCTTATGTTGCACTTTTCTCCCCTCCCAACCCTCCGCCCCCCCCCCAATACACTAACCCCTAGGAAAAGCAAGAGAAAAATTCTTTCATTATTTTATAATCCCTCCCCCCAGGTCCACTCTACTATGAAGCCCTTACTCTGGATTCCTGTCATGACAAAAATACCTAATCACATATCCCTTTTAAACAGTTCTTTCCCTCATCTGTTTCAATGCAGTATACATTATTTAACCCATCTTTCTCAGTCTCCCCCCAACCTCAAGGTCAGTCCTGTTTTACAACAGTAGCACCATGCAGTATTTGTACTTTTGTGATTGAGATACTTCACTCAGCATAATGTCCTCCAGGTTCACCCATTTTGAGTAATATTGCATGAGTTCCTTGTTTTTCACTGCAGCATAGTATTCCATTGTGTGACTATCCTACAGCTTCTCTAGCCATTTATTTGTTGATGGGCACTTAGGTTGTTTCCAACTCCTTGGTATTGTGAACAAAGCCGCGATAAACATGGGTGTGCATATATCTGCTTGGATGGCAGTTATGGTCTTTGGGGTATATTCCCAGTAGTGGAATTGCTGGGTCAAACGGTACCTCCATTTGCAACTTTTTGAGGAAGCGCCACACCACTTTCCACAGTGGCTGCACCATTTTACACTTCCACCAACAGTGAATAAAGGTTCCAGTTTCTTCACAACCTCTCCAGCATTTGTTGCGTGCTGTTCTGTTAAATTATGCTTGTCTTACTGGGGTGAGATGATATCTCATAGTTGTCTTGATTTGCATCTCTCTCAGAGCTAGGGATTTTGAACATTTCTTCATGTGTTCGTTAGCCATCTGAATGTCTTCGTTGGTGAAGTGTCTGTTCATATCCTGTGCCTATTTTCAATTGGATTATTTACCTTTTTCTTGTTGTGGTGCTCAAGTATTTTATGAATTTTAGATATAAGGCCCTTATCTGATATGTCATTATCAAATACTTTTTCCCAATCTGTGGCTTCCCTTTTTACCTGTTGGAGAAGGTTTTGGATGTGCATAGGGATTTGATTCTTAGACGGTCCCATTCATCTATTTTATCTTCTCCTGGTTGTAGGTTTTTCAGGATACTTGGAAGACTGTTTATGTTGTGGATTAGGATTTCTGGCATTCTTCCAAGCTTTTCTTTAATGAAGTTTATAGTCCTTGTTTTAGTCCTAGGTCCACGATCCACCTTGAGTTGGTTTTTGTATGTGGAGTGAGGTGTGGATCTTGCTTAAGTCTTTTGCAGATACTTTTCCAATTTTGCCAACATGCCAACACCAGTTGTTAAAAAGGCTGTCACTTCCCCACTTAACTGATTTAATTTCCTTGTCAAAAATCAGTTGACCATAGATAAATGGGCTGATTTCCTGCTTCTCAATTCTATTCCATTCATTTTTGTGTCTGTCATTGTACCAGCACCACACTGTCTTGACCACCACAGCAGTGTAGTAGGATTTTAAAATTCAGGGCTTTTGTCCATTCCAAATGAAACTGGAGATTGTCTTTTCCACCCCACTGAAGAAGAATGGGACTAGTATTTATATAAGGATTGCATTAAACGTGTAAATTGCCTTTGATAGTATTGCCATTTTCACAATATTGAGTCTTCCTTTCCATAAGTAAGTGATATTCTTCCTCTTCTTCAGGTCTCTTTTTGTTACTTGTAGTAATGTTTTGTAATTTTCTTTGAATAGATCCTTTGTATGAAGACACTATTTTGAGCCAATCTCACTGACTCCAATACACCTACCATCATTGCTCAGACACTGTATCAATCCATCTTATCTGGGGTCTTCCTCCACTGAACTGTCTCTCCACTCTTCTAACTATACTGTCCTTTTCCAAGAGCTTCAAAATCCTAGCCTCCAGGCATAAACTTGGTTTCACCCTGTCCAAGACAGACCTACTTGTTTTCTTGACAGTCTGTTGAATGTTCAAGACTCCTCTCTAACAGCAGAACTCAAAGCATCAATTCTTTTTCTTTCATCCTTAGTCACTGTCCAGCTCTCTGATGCCATGGCACACCTTAGTCTCTAGACTGACATCATTGCTTCATAGTATTTTGGAGAGGTGCATGACAACAGATTTTCCCAGTGTAATTCATCTTTTGATTTTCTGACTGCTGGTGCAAATAGTTTTTATTGTGGAGCCAAGCAAGCTGTAAGTCTTAACAACCTCAATCTCTTCTTCCATCTTTCATGAAGTTTCCAACTGGCCCAGCACTGAGAATTTTTATTTTCTTCATGTTGAGTTTCAATCCACTTTGAAGACTACAGTCCTTGATCTTCTGCAGCAAGTGCTTCAGGTCCTTCTTAGTTTAAGCAAGCAAGATTATGTCATCTGCATAAAGTAGGTTGTTGATGAATCTTTCTCTAATCCTGATGCCACATTTCTCCTCATAAAGTCCAGCCTCCCAAATGACCTGTTCTACATATAGATTGAAAAGGTATGGAGACAGGACACATCCTTGATGCACTCCATTCCTGATTTTGAAACATTCAGTGCTTCCTGGCTCTGTTCTGAGGACTGCTTCCTGGTATGAGTATAGGTTTCACACAAGCACAATCAAGTGTCCCAGGATTCCTGTTCTCAAGGTTAGCCACAATCTGTTGTGATCCACACAGTCACATGCCTTGGCACAGGCAATGAAACACACATAGGCATTCTTCTAGTACTCTTTGTTTTCTGCCAAGATCCATCTAACATTGGTGATAATATCTCCAGTGCCACAACCTCTTCTAAATAAACCCAGCTTGTATTTCTGGCAGTTCTGTACATACTTTTTCAGTCATTTTTGGATAATATTCAGCAGGATTTTGCTTGTGTTTGATATTAGTGATATTGTTCTATAATTTCCCCACTTGTGTTTGATAGGGATGGACAAATCAGAAATTGGAAATTGGTTGTCGGAAATGGAGATATTAAGGCACAAAGCATGAAGTAGCTGGTGTATATGTTTTGACAAGTGTAATTATTAGTAAGATAATTGTAAGAGAGAAAAATCTCACTGTATGTATTAACACAATACAATGTATACGAAAGTTTTTATGGAACACAGTGTACGTGAAAAAATGAAAAGATAAAAAAAAAAGAGATGAAATTACAGCAGTTATGTTGTTACATAAGAAACTTTAGGTAGGAAAAGATTATGTAAGAAACTTGGGAGCAGTGAGTTTGTTATAAGTGGAGGTGCAACTCAGAAAAGGAGGGTGATAAAAGGTGTCCAGTTAAAAAACTGAAGTCACTGTTAACATGTTATACAAAGAGTTGAATTGTGTATTTTAGTGTGCAGGTGGCCAACAACAAAACAAAATTAAATAAAATTCTTAAAAAGAAACTGTTGAGCAATTCTTTTGGAAAATTCTGCACTATAAAATTAAATTGAAAGCTTTTGAATTTTCATCCTTAGATATACTGAAACTATACATAACTCATGATTTAAATTTTTATTTATTTATTTGTAATTTATTTGATGTCTTTATATTAATTTTTTTAACATAAGCAAGATTCAGCTACCCAAAGTAACATTTAATAATAAAGATTCTGGGTATATTTTCCCCCTCTCAACAAGGCAGTAAGCCAAATTTATGCTTGTATCTATTTCTAATAGATTTAATAAATTTATTTGATGTGAGTATAGCAGAATAGGCAATACATTAACTTCATGGGAAGTTAAATGTGCAACATAGTGTTTGAATGAAATTTTTTGGCAAATGACTCTGTTTTCTGTTTTTCTTTATAGATATGGTCTTATCTGTAGTGATATGATATATTATCCAATAAAGCCAATACTGTTGTCTCAAGCATATAAAATTTTGAAAGACTAACTTACATTATTTTCTTCCCAAAATTCAAAGCAAAGGTCAAGAGACTCAAAGGATAGACAATATTGGATCATTCTTTCTTTTGCTTTCACCAGTTTCTTGTTCTTCTGACAAGTCAATCAGATCCACTGTGGACATAGACTGAATGGAAGAAAGTTCAAATGAAATATATATTATGCTGAAAATTAGATATAATTCACATTTTTCTTTTCTTATATGTGCTCTAGAGCATGTGTTGTAATAATCTTTGTGATAGTTGTTAGATGCCATCAAGTTGAATACACTTCATAGTGACTCTATGAACAATAGATCTGTACCTTGGCCTATCTTGTGCCATACACACCATCTCTGACATACTCAAGCCCACTGCTGCAGTCACTGTATTAATCTGCCTGGTTGAGGGTCTTCTTCTACTATGCTGTTCATCTACCTTCCAAAGCATGATGTGCTCAATATTTAAGGCATATATGAATTTAATGACTGAATATCACTAAAACCAGTTCATTTTAAAATCAAACCACATTAATACTTACATTATTCATGGCTCACCAAGCATTTACACTTTATCTTCTAGGCCATTTGATAAACCAGAATATTTCAAACTTAACTATATTTCTGTTACTGTGACCATGTAATGTTGTTTTCATCTAAATTAAGAGCTCTATCATGGGGAACTCTGGTGGCCTAGTGGCAAAAAGCTGCACTATAATCCCAGAGGTATGCAGTTTGAATCCACTGGATGCTCTGCTGGAGAAGGAGGAATAATCTCCTCCTGTACCAGTCAGATCCGATTTGACGGTACACACACACAATAATAAAATAAAAAATAATAAAAAATTTTAAACAAGAAGTCTATCATATAAGCATAATAATTTAATAGTAGAAATTCTATTACATAAAAACATTTCAAGTAACATTTTATACACCCTTATGTTCTGAAAATAATTATTTTTTTGTTCAAGATGATGTAATAAATGTTATTGTAAACATAGATTTTATGTATTTCAATTCCTGGAAATTTCTAAACTACTGTTTGCCCAAGTCAATGTTATATTTATTTGTAAAAACAGCAGTTGAGAATGCTACCTTTTGCTTTTCTTGATAGGGAAAATAAAACATAACTCTGGAGAAATATAATATTGAGAAAAGAGAAGTATAATTCAGATGGATTTTCAGGAAAAAAGAGAGAGGCAAGAATAACATCAAAATAAAAGTTTTGTTTTGTTCTGATTCAGTTTAATGGAAATAGAAATCTTCAGTTCTGTAAGAATTGCATTTCATGTTGTTAGGTGCCCTACAGTTGACTACAACTCATAGACACCATACGAACAACAGTTTGAACTTTGCTCTATCTTATTATCCTCATGTTCTTCCACATGCTTGAGCATGTTATTGTCCTCACTGTGTTAATCCATTTCATCGAGAGCATCCTTCTCTCTCTGAGCCTGTGCCTTTCCCAGAGTGATGCCTTTTTCCAAGTTCTGGCCCCTCTTGATAGTCTCTTCCAAAGTTATGTGTGATGAGTTTCATCATCCTTACTTAAGGAGTAGCCTGTTTGCACTTCCTCCAACACAGATTTGTTTGGGGTTTTTTGGCAGTCTATAGTGTATTCTAAGCATCAACACCACAATTCAAAGCAACATTTCTTCTTTGTCTTCCTTATTCATTGTTCAACTTCCAGATATATAGGAAATGATTGGAAAATATCATTACTTTAATCAGACAAACCTTACATTTTTTTTTACTTTTACACTAGTTTATTTACAAAATTAAAACATATTGTTTTTAAGAACAAATTCTTTCAATTTCCCTCATTCCTTCTACTAACAAATTGCACGATCCTATGATTAATCCCCTTTTCCCCCTGCACATCCTCATCCCTCTGCTTCCACCCTCTCCAAGCCCTCTTGGATCCTTAAACTCGTTCTACAATAATGGTTTTATACAATATTTATCTGTGTGGGACTGAGTTAGTTCACTTAGCATAATGCTCTCCAGTCTCTCCCAAGTTAGATAATAATTTACAGTGTCATTGCTCCTGAGTGTTGCATAATATTCCATTGTGGGAATGTACCACGATTTCTCAATCCATACATTTGTGATTGGACATTAGGGCGGTTTCCATGTTCTTGTGATGGTGAATCATGTCCTTGCTCTATAGCAAATCATGTTGTTGTTACATACTGTACAGTCAGAAGTGGGTAAAGCTGACACTCCAGCATGTTTTCAGAGGCAGTAAATAAGAGTTATTGCCAATCTTTCTTCCTCAAAACAGCTGATGAATTCCTACCTTGTACCACAGGGTTAGCAGCACAGCTTCTTATATAATGTAATATACATACATACATACATACATACATTCACACACACACGTATATATATAATATACATATATATACACACACATTACATTTATACTAGAAAAATATTTTTCTAGTATTTTCATTTGTGATGCTAACACAAATGGCAATGACCATGAGATAAAGAGAAATCATCTATAGAATATATTACTGGAGTTTTGTATTTTCATTAATCAATTTAATGAAAAATACAATAGTTATTGATCTGTGGGAGAATATCAAGTATATCATTCGGGAAGAAAAAGTTCATTACAAATACGGAGGAGGAAGAGAAAATCAAGATTGATGTCAGGAGAGACTCTGAATATTGTACTAGAGCACCAAGAAACCAAAGCAAAGGGAAGAAATCAAGAAATTAAGGAGCTGAACAGAAAATTTTAAAGGGCAGTATGGGAAGACAAAGCATTATCATGAAATGTGCAAAGAGCTTGAGTCAGAAAATCAAAAAGGCTGAACTTGTTCAGTATTTCTTAAACTGAAGGAAATGAAGAACAAATTCAAGCCTCAAGTTGTAATATTTAAGAATATAATGGGCAGAATATAGAATTATCCCATCCATGAAATATTAAAATAAGATGGAAGGAGTGCACAGAGTCATTGTACCAAAAAGAAGTGGCTGGCACAGAAGAATTTTAAGAAACAACATACAATCAACAATGAAGATAAAGAATGAAGTTCAAATTTCTCTGAAGGAATGAGGGGGAGGGAAGGCCCCAGGAATTAACAGAATACCAATGGATATATTTTTACAGATTCTTCCCTGGACATGCTTACCAACTTGTGTCAAGAAATCTGGAGGACAACTACCTGGCCAACTGACTGGAAGAGATTCATGTTTATTCCTATCCCCAAAAAGTTGATCTGATAGAGTGTGGAAATTATCAAACAATATCACTAATATCATACACAAGGAAAATTCTACTGAAGATTATCTACATATGACTGAAACAGTACATTAACAGAACACTACCAGAAATATTAGCTGGGTTTTGAAGAGGTCGTGGCACTAGAGACTTTATTGCCAATGTCAGAAGGATCTTGGTTGAAAGCAAAGAGTACCAGAGGAATGTCTGTCTGTGCGTCATTGACTATACAAGGCATTTGACTGTGTGGACCACAAAAAATTATGGCTACCTTGAGAAGAATAGGAATACTTGGTTATGCTCATGTGAAACCTATACTGGGACCAGGAAGCAGTTTTCAGAACACAGCAAGGAAACACTACATTGTTCCAAATTAGGAAGGAGTGTGTCAAGAATCTGTCCTATCTCCATATATTTTCAAATGGTATGTGGAATAGATCATTTGGGAGGCTAGGCTTTATGAGGAGGAATGTGGCATCAGGATTGGAGGAAGACACATTAACCACCTGTGTTATGCAAATGATACAACCTTGCCTGCCAAAACTGAGGAGAACCTGAAGCATTTGTTGTAGAAGGTCAAGGACTGCAGTCTTCAATCTGGATTGAAGCATAACATCAAAAAGACAAAGATTCTCACCCTGGGCCAGATTCAGGATGGGTGGAGAAGAGATTGAGGTTGCTAACCATTTCAGCTTGCTCAACTCCACAATCAACACTTTTGGCATTAGCACTCAGGAAATCAAAAGACAAATAGCTTTGGGGAAATCTGCTGTTAGGAACCTCTCCAGAGTGCTAAAGAACATTGATGTCAGTCTAGAGACTAATGGGTGTCTGAGTTAGGCCTTGGTCTTCACAATTACTTGTTATGCATCAGAGAGCTAGACAGTGACTAAGAATGACAGAAAAAGAATCGATGCTTTTGAGTTGTGGTGCTGCAGAAGAACTGTATAAAAGGAATATATGATTAAGTATTATTGGTATGACAAGTGTCGAGAATAAGAGTTACATAGTAAGGTGCTGTTGTGGGTGGGGGGAACTGTACAACAATGAAAGAACTTTTTTCCAAAGAAAAAAGCAAACTGGGTGGAGAGGGTCCAGGGAGGAAAAATGTGCAAAAATGAATCAATGGAAATGCAAATTCTTTATAAACTTTCATTAAAATCTTAAAAAAAAAAAACAAACCCCAAACCCAAAAAACATTAAAAATTTTTTTTTAAAAAAAGAGCATAACATAGACCACCAGGAGAACAAATAATTCTGTCTTGAAGAGAGTGAAACTAAGTTTCTCCTTGGATAAGATGATTTTGAAGCTCTGTTTTGCATACTTTGGGCACGAGGCAAGGAGGGACCAGTCCTTGTCGAAGGTCATCATGCTTGAAAGGGTGGACGAAAAGCACAGGAGAGGGAGACCTTGGGTGAGATGGATTGATACAGTAACTGGGGCAATCAGATCAGGTGTGTGGGAGTCAGTGAGAGTAGGGTTCAAAGATATTGTATATAGGGTCACCATCAGCTATGTAATAAAATTTTTTTTATTTCTCCACTAATTTGAAAAAATTACATTATTATAGATTAAATTTGCATATAATTTATTTTTTTAAATGGCTCTTCTTTCTATCTCTTGGCTTTTTATCTGTTTATGCCTCATTTTTGGATAACTGACATATCAATATTTTTCGCTATAGCAATCTTTTTCAGAATTATCCAATACATTCCTCTTTATTTTTTTTTATGAATTATAGAATCATTTTACCAAAGTTCTCTCAAAAAAAAAAACCCAGTCTTTAATTTTAGAATCATTTTTACTGGAGCATAATTTATATAAAGTAAAATGAACACAAACTTAACAGCTTAATGTGTT
Source organism: Elephantulus edwardii (assembly GCF_000299155.1). Classification (NCBI taxonomy): domain Eukaryota; kingdom Metazoa; phylum Chordata; class Mammalia; order Macroscelidea; family Macroscelididae; genus Elephantulus; species Elephantulus edwardii. The sequence continues at coordinate 6,416,506 of NW_006399854.1, read as the reverse complement.
TTCATAAGCATGTATGACTATGTACATTTCTACTATTCCACAAAATTATATTATGGCAATTTGCAGTAAATTACCTCGTTTGAATTCCAAACAACCTCTGATGTCTTTTCTATCACTGCAGATGAAATCATCATATCAATGAAACATATACCATGTTCTCTTGTCTTTTATTCAGCATGATATTTTTATTAATGCTATTGGGTATAAGATTCCTTTTTATTCATGGGTAGTAGATATGCTAGTGCATGCTGATGTCATTGTTTTATTTATCTATTCACCGATTTATGGACATGTGGGTTATTTCCAATTTGCAGATATTAGGTATAAAACAGTTGTAAAATATGTTATTGTTATTGATGATTATGATTTCCTTTGAGTCAAGCACAACTCATAGCAACCCTGTGAACAAAAGGCCTGGAGCCCCTCTGCAACTATCGACTTTTATCAAAGTTCATAGAGTTTCTGGAGGCATGTTGTTTAGAAAGTGGATGCCACATATTTGTGGAATTATATGTTTATATTTCTCTTGAATAACTACCAAACAATAGACCTGACAAACTATAATAAACAGAATTACTAAATTATTTTTTAATTTGGTTGTAAATTTTTACATTTTTATCAGCAATATATGAAAGAAATGGTTGCTTCACTTGTTCCTCAAAACTTAATATTGTTAGACTGTTAATCTTCTGCCATCACTGGTTAAGTGATCCAGCTCCCGTTTGTCAATCTGCTCTACTATGGTGGCTTGTGTGTATCATACTGGAAGCTATGCCACTGATGCTTCAGATAGATGCAAAGTCAATTAGCCATGGGGGCGACATTTCAGCAGAGCTCCCAGGCTAGCATAGGCTAGGAAAACAGACCTAGGGTTCTACTTCCAAAAAACGAGGCTATGTGTCACCAGAGAACAACACTGGATGACAAATCCCTCCAGTTTGAAGGTAGACAAAACACACAATGGCTGCAATAATCAAGTAAAAAATACCAACAATGATGAATATAGCCCGGAACTGGATGATGTATGTTTTTGTTGTAGATATAGGTCATCAAGAGTTGGAGTTGACCTGTAGCAACTAATAAGATTTAAGTACAATTTCACTAACATGAATTTCATTGTGTTAAAATATATCTACAAAAACAACATCTTTTTTTAAGCAATACTGTTTTCAACAGCCTAAATGATGACAGGGCACAGTCTGTGGGGAGTTACACTTCTAAGCCAAAGACCACATCTTCACCAGAGAAATATGAACAATCTCCTCTCGTGCAGTTTACAGCCTTCAGAAAATTTATTGGAGGTTTAGCTATGAGTTGGTTCCCACTGTACAGTAATGAGGGGGTTTATTTGTGTGTGTGTACACACAACATGTATATATATGTGTGTTCATGTTTGTGTATACATACACCAACTCTCTGCTTGGAATAGCATTATGATCCTAGCACATTGGCCTGGAGACCAAGCAGAAAATGAGTGTCCAGTTCATAAGTCATTCCAACACAATGAATTTGTTTTTTTCATATGTTTTGAAAAGCTGGACAGTGAATAATAAAGCTCAAAAGAAAGTTGATGCTTTGAACTGTAGTGTTTGTGAAGAATATTTGATACCCTATGAATCAGTTCCGTAATAGCTTGTCTCTGAAAACCCTATGAACCTGGAGAAAGGACAAAAGTTAGACTGGTGTCCAGGCCTTTTGTTCATAGGGTACCTATGAGTCACCTCTGGTTCGACGGCACTTAACAACAATAACAACATGAATCACAGGTGACTTGATGGTACAAACAACAACAGCAACAACATGGATGACCAGAGGTACAAACAAATACATCTTGGCATAATGTGCCTTAAAGGTAAGGATGGAGAGACATCACCTCCCGTACACTGGACCTGCTATCAGCGGGTGGGCCAGTTGCTGTGCTTGATGTTGATTGTCAGTGAGAAACAGAAAACTGTCGTTAAAGTGGATTGGCACAGTGACAACAGCAGTGGTCTCAAATACAGAGAGTGTTGTGAGGATAGAGAAGGATTGGCAGAGTTTTATTCTGTTGCAGAAAAGGTTTACTGTGAGTTGGAACTGATTTGATGATTCCTGTAGATGTAACAGCAGCAACAACATCTAATATCCAAAGGGCAACAAGAGTAAGAATGAGAAACCAAAACCCTAAGGTGTTTGGGGTTTTTTTTTAACATGGTGAAGAATATCACTTCAAATCCAAAAACTTTTGCAAACCCTCACACGCATAATAAAAAATACTCTGGGTGTATCATTATCCAACAGCTGAAAGCCAAAGACAAAGCATCTAAACAATGGATAGAAATAATGATGGAAATGAATCGGTAGATTCGGTGTTCTACCAATGTTCACCAAATTAATCCAAGATTTAATAAAATATCAATAAAAATTTAAATATTTTGTAGAAATTGGTATACAGCTCTGAAAACTGAAGAAAATTCAACAACCAAAATAATATTAAAGAGTAAACACGATTTTAAGGCTTCCCATAAAGCTCATTAAACTCAATATAATTGAGAGCTCTAGTTTGGAAGCAGGAGTGGCATCTGCCTCCTAAGCAATGCCTCTGGAAACTCTATGAACTTTGAGAAACAACTATAGTTATAGAAAGGCTTTAAGTCTTTTGTTCATAGGGTCACTAGAAGTTGTGCTTGACTCAATGGCAAGCAACAACAGTGGCCTAGTAGGGAGCTCTATACAGTGGTAAGGCGCTAATCTCCAGTCAGAAAGGCACATGGTTCAAACCTACCAGTTGCTCTGCAGGAGGGAGATGGGCAATCTCCTCCTATGAGATTAAACTGCCTCTGAAAACCTATTGGAAGGTCAGCCAAAGGTCTGTTCTGACTTCATGGTACACAACAGTAATAGTGGCCTAGCAGGCAGCTATGGTGGCCTAATGGTAAGAAGCTACACTGCAATCTCAAAGATTGGACAATTGCCTCCCACAGGACTTAATGCCTCTGAAAATCCTCTGGAGGGTCAGTTCCATTCAACGGGGCACACAACAGTAGCTTTTTGAGTTGGGAGTTACATTGGCAACCCAAATGTTGGTGATGGTTTGATTCCAAAAAATCAGCCTTTCTGTGGGAGAAAGACAGGTAATTTTCTCTCTTGTGATTTGTAGCCTCTTAAAATTCACTGGAGGGTCAGCTATAAGTTGATATGACATAATGGCAGTGAGTTTTGGCTAGATTAATCATAAAATTCAGAACTGGTATGTTGTGTTGTTATTACATTAGACGCCATTGAGATAAGCACTACTCATAGCAATCATATAAATAACAGAGCTGAATCTTGCCTTATCCTGTGTCATGCTCTGGGTAGATACAAACAAGATAATTCAGAAATAGACAAACATATACATGGTCTGGGAAAAAATAAATACATTCCTGTAAATCAATCAGTGATATAAATTTTCTACCAAGACATTATGAGTAAATTATGTAACAATTTGGAGAAAAAAAAATTACTCTCAGCCCTTTCCTTATATCACACAAAGATTATTGAGAAATAGATCATTGACTAAATACAGTGAATAATAGCATAAAAAGGGTAGCTCTGGTGGCCTAGTGGTAAGATACTGCACTGTAATTCCAAAGGTGTGCAGTTCAAATCCACAAATGTTCTTGATAGCACACAACAATAGTATAAGATATTTATATTTTAAAAAGATAAAATTGTGGTGCAAAACGATAACAATAAAGTCAGTCAGTCAGTAATGGCCATGAAATTGGAATTGGAATTATAGGTGACCCTCCAGTGGGTTTGCATATCTGCATACTGCAAAGTAGAAAACTATCTTTCTTCTAGTGAAGCATGGCTTTTGGGTTAGAAGCACACTCTTTCCCAACTAGACCACCAGAGCTGCATGATAAATAAATTTGTTATAAAGGGGGAAAATGGTTTTGATAAATTTAGTTTCTTTTTTTTTCCTTTAAAATATATCAATAATAGGGGACTCTGGTGCCCCAGGGGTAAGAAGCTGCTCTGCAATCCCAAAGGCACATGGTTCAAATCCACCAGCTCCACTGCAAGAATTGGAAATCTTCTCCTGTGCAATTTACTGCCCCTCCCTTTGTAAAATATATCATTACTGAAGAAAAGTAGAAAGCTACAAAATAGAAGAGAACATTTACAATATTTGTTTCTTGCATTTCCATTCTTTCCAAATATATAAAAAATTCTACTATAGTAATTGTAGCAGCACAATTTTTAAAATGCACATAAGATTTTAACATACAGTTCACAAAACAAGATATAAGACAGGCCATTAAGCACAGAAAGTTGCCAAATCAGTGCAAACAAAACAAAAGTGAGAGATTTATTAAAATCCACTAAAATGGTTTTAAAAATATTGATACTATCAAATGTTGGGAATGTTGAACAACTAGTTATAGACAACTTTCAAAACAACAGTTTGGCAATTACTGATAAAAGGAAATATACACATATTCAAAGATGCAGAAATTTCACTGTAGATAGTTAAGTAGCAATATATCTGTTTAAAACTCTAGATAAAGATAATTATAGAAACTTTATATTGAATATTCCAAACTAGAATTGACTTAAAAACCAATCAATCTCTCAACAAACAAATGAATTTGTCAATTTTTGTACTCTTTAAAACAAATTCCAAAACATAGCAGTTTGTTGTTGTTGTTGTTGTTGTTTTTAAGTGTCAACAAATCAACTACAACTCATAATAACCCTACTAACAACAAAACTCAACCCTGTCTTATCCTGTGCCATCCTTATCATATCTGTCATTCATGTTCAAGCCTACTGTGGTAGTTGCCATGTCAATTCATCTTGTTTAAGGTCCTCTCTTTCACGGACCATCTACATTTTCCCAGCATGATATATCTAAGAATTTGATTCTCTTGGTTCTCTTGATGATATACTCAAAGTAAGTGAGATGAATTTTCATTATCCTTGCCTCTATGGAGCACTCGGATTGCACTTCCTTAGGCAATCCATTGACTCTTTTATCGTATATATGTATACAAACACACACAGATACAGATGTAGAACAAACAGGTCTATCCTGTAGAGGGTAAAAACAAGTTGTTCTTTAGAGGCAAGGATTTTTAAACTCTATCTCACATATTTTGGTAGGACATCATGCTTGGAAGGGTCGAGGGTCAGAGCAGGAGAGGAAGACCCTCTCCTGCGGGTGAGATGGATTGACACAGTGACAGTAGCAATGGGGACAAGGGTATCAGGGACAGTGAGATTGGCTCTGGATTTGGCAAGGTTCAGATCTATGGGCAAAGTTTGTAGGGTCACTATGAGTTGTAGTCCGGTTGACAGCAGCACATCACAACTACAACACACAAAGAAGGAAGATCTGTGGTGGTATGGTATAGTCCTTAGGAAGTTGTGCTATTAATTCAGAGGCCAACCCTTTCTGGACATTCAAATCCACCAGCAGCTCTGTGAGAAAAAGATAGGAAATCTTCCTCCACATGATTGGCAACCCAAGAAACCCATGGAGGGTAAGCTAAGACTCAGTTCCAACTCAATAGCAATGGATGAGTGAGTGAGTGAGTGATACACACAGATACGCATACATGCATCTCTATTTGTCTATTTGAGGGAAATACCTATGAAAGATCGGGTCAAGGAAATCCCTTATGATGTTTCCCATTAAGAAATCCCTAATACCAAATACAGTTCTGATATATTTTTTTTAAAAAAGTATTGGATTGAGGATGAAGAGCCCTTATACATAGTGAAACTTAGAGAAGGGCTGTGTTTTAATTTAGATTTTAATGAAAGTTTATAGAGAACTTGGATTTCCATTCATTCATTTTATCAGTTGGGAATTATTAACAATAATGCTTCCCATAGAGAACTTTGCTTATTAGAAAATAATAGGGAGATCCTAGAAATCTTGTCATACTTAGTCACTTAAAGCTGCACAAGAAAAGCATGACCTATCCCAAACACTAGCACAGAATCCAAAAGCACTCTACGTGGAGATTCTGCTGATTGCACAATTAAAGCTGTTTCTCTCTTGAAGCCAGATTGGAGGAGAACCCCTTTATTGTTGCTGCAATGGGTAGCCAAACTGATGTTTTAATGAAATGAAATGCTAATCAGCAATTTAAAAAATCACTTACATCTCCAATATGATCGATATTGAATTAGAAAGCACACTTATGCATAAAGATTGTAAAAATAATAAATGTTAACTACCAAGTCAGAATTATAATTAAATAATGATGTTAATTAATTTCTATCATTTTTGTATAGCAGGTAATGCATGTGCATTAATTCATGTGCCCATTTTTACTTAAAATATGTATATTTCTCTTCCAAGTTACAAATATTAATTGAAAGTATATATAATCTATTTAAGCAACAACTACCAAATAAATACTTAGCACACTCTAAAAATTCAGAAAGACATGTTCTTTGCTATAAAATGCTTTAGAAAATCATTAGTAGGTGCCATCAAGTAGACTGACACTCATAGGAACTCTATGAACTATGCATAACAGTTCTGGACTTTGCCCCATCTTGCATCATCCTCATAATCTCAGAATATGCCTTGCTCAAGCCCACTGTGGTAGTTACCAAGCCAATTCATCTCCTCGAGGGTCTTTCTCTTTTTCACTGACCTTCTCTCTAACTTTCACAGCATGATGTATCTCTCAAAAGACTGATTCTTCCTGAAAATATCCCCACAGTAAGTGATGAGACAAAGTTTCCTTGTGTCTAAGGAACACTCTGGTTGTACTTCTGTCAAAACAATTTTGTTCTTACAGCAATTTATAATATATTCAGTAGTAATTTTCAACACTTCCAGCTCTGGGGGCCCAGTGGCAAGAAGCTGTGCTGCAATCTCAAAGGCATGTGGTTCAAGGTCACCTGCTGCTTAGTGAAAGAAGGATGGGCAATCTCCTCCCATGTGATTAACTGCCCCTGAAAACCTGCCAGAGAGTCTGCTGTGGGTGGGTTCCAACTAGAAGGTAAACAGCAACAACCCTCAAAGGCATTGGTTCTTCTTTGGTGGTCCTTATTCAGTGTCCAACTTACAGATGCATAAGAAACAGTAATGGGGCTTGGTAGTAGAGTATAGGTAGCAATGGGGCTAACTTGTTGGTCCCTTCACATTTATTATTATATGTAATTTTATAATAAATATATACTTTTTCTGAAGTCTTTGTATTTCCACTTATTTCCGCAGAGTAGGTCTAAAATGCCACTTTAAGAGCTTTTCAATATTACTTAATTGTTTTCTAGGAATATTATTCTGGAATAACAGGGTCTCTAAGTCTCCACACATCCCCCAACTTAGAGCAACCACAATACTTCTCAAATGTTTGCTAATTTTTCAAAGAAAGTGTATTGAAATATGGAAATCCTGTTAACTAATTTGTAATTTCTTTCATTTTAACAGAATTGAAATATCTCAACAGTATATTATTCCTATTATTCCAGTATATTATTATATTTGCTTTTGTGTGAATCATGTCTCAACTTTATGACTGCTTGAATATTTTGCTGTTTGTTTGAATTTGCAGTCTTAATAATTTTTTAATTAATTGTATGGATTTTTTTACTTACTATATTGGAATATTAGGAGCCCAGGTGGCAAGATGCTAAGTTGCTAACAGAAAGGGCAATGTTGTGGTGGTTGTTATATTCTGTTGAGTAACCTGCAACTCATAGCAACCCTATGTACAACAATTACAAAGCCTGCCCTACTCTGAGCTAGACTCACTGACTCTGACCCACCCACCTATCATTACTGCAGTTACTGTATAAATCTTTTTTATCAGGGACCTTCTTCTCCTATTCTGTCCATTCCAAGCATGATGTCCTTCTCTAGGCATTGGTCCCTCCTGGCCAAAGTATGTGAGATGGAGCTTCAAAATTCTAGCCTCCAAGGAAAAACTTGATTTCACCTTCTCCAAGACAGAACTATTTGTTTTCTTGGCAGTCCATGGTATGTTCAAGACTCTTCTCCAGCATCACAACTCAAAGGCCTCAATTCTTCTTCTGTCATCCTCAGTCATTGTCTAGCTCTCTGATGCACAGCAAGTAATTGTGAAGATCATGGCCTGGATCAGAAGCACTATAGTCTGGAGACTGCCATTGTAGCTTATAGTTTGAGCCTATTAACTTAAGTGCAAGAGAAATGTATAGCACTCTGCTTCCATAAAGATTTAAAGTTTTGGGAACTCTCTGAGAGAGTCTTATTACAGAGTAAGTTCACAAGGAGATTAGCTGTTACTCAGTCATCCATATACATTTCCCTCCTTCCTCTTCCCTTACCTCACTACAACAAACTGTCGAGTGCTGTACTAATTAGAACAATGATAAACAAACAAGAATACAGATAAGGAAACAAAGACCCTCCCTCAATCAGGTGGATTGACAGAGTGCAGCAATGGGCTCAAGTGTGTCAGAGGTTTATGGTTAGCACAGGATAGGACAGTGTTCAGGTCTGTTGTTTGTAGGGCCACTATGTATTGTAGGTGATTTGACTGCACCTCATAAAAACGAAAATACATCTTCTCTAATTTCCTCTGTAATTCTTTCCCTGTTCCAGACTATTAATTGTCATACACATAATTTCTATCCCTTTCTTACCTAGTATCATTGAGATGGAATCAATTTGTTGGCAGCAGGTTTATTTTTGACTTAGTATTATTTCATGTATGCTACATTTTAACATTTTTAAAATTATATTTTGTGTCATTTAATGTTTACTGAATGTGAAACTGAGCATTTGTTAATTTTTTTTATTCCTAAATCTAATAACCTTATAAAAATATAAAACTCACTGCCATAGATTTGGAACTGGCTAAAAGCTGACCTTCCACTGGGCTGAGGTTGTAAATTGTGAGAGTGGAGTTTGTGCACCTTTCCTCTCCTGACCCATGCATGGATTCCAATAGTCAGAGAGACTTTGCTTTGAATTAGCATTTTTTACAACAACCTCCAAAAATTTTATCCAAATACTTCTGTTTACTATCCTTTTACTCTTTGTGGGAATTTTATTATTATTTTTGTGTTGTTATGTGGCACCAAGTTGCCCGAGACTCATGGTGACCCAGTGTACAACAGCTCTGAAGCCTGCTCTATCTTGAGCCAAACTTACTATCTCTGACACATCCACCTCCATTACCCTAGCCACTGAGTCAATCCATCTCATCCAGTGTCTTCCTCTTGTGCGCTGTCCCTTCACCCTCCCAAGAATGATGTCTCTCTCCAGGGACTGATCTCTCCTTGCAACTGGCCCAATGTATGTCAGATAGAGCTTCATAATCCTTGCCACCTAGGAGGAGCCTGGTTTCACTCTCTCCAGGATGAAACTGTTTGTTCTCCTTGCAGTCCATGGTTTATTCAATACTCTTCTCCAGCATCACAGCTCAAAGGCATCAATGCTCTTATCATCCCTAATTATTGTCAGCTTTCTGATGGATAGAACATAATTGTAAAGACCATGGTTGCACTTTAGTCTCTTGACTGACGTGGTTGCTCTTCAGTACTCTGGAGATGGATGTCCCTAACTTCAGACTTTCCCATTGCTATTTGTCTTTTGATTTGCTGGCTGCTGGTACCAAGAGTGTTGATTGTGGAGCCAAGCAAACAAAAACTGCTAAAAATCTCAATCTCTTAGCCATCTATCATGATGCTGCCAATCATCCCAGTGGTGAGAATCTTTGGGTTTTTTTCTGTTGAGATTCAATCCATATTGAAGACTGCAGTCCTTGACTTTCTGATGCAAGTGCTTCTTCAGGTCCTCTTAAGTTTCAGCAAGCAAGGTTTTGTCATTTGAAAAATGCAGGTTGTTGATAAGTCTTCCTCCAATCCTGATATCACACTCCTCCTTGTAGAGCCCAGCCTCCTGGATGATCGGTTCTGCATAGAGATTGAAAAGATATGGGACATAGGGCACATCCCTGAGGTACATCTTCTCCAATTTTAAATCAGGCAGTGTTTCCTTGCTCTGTTCTGATTACTGCCTCCTAGTCCAAACCTAGGTTTCACATAAGCACAATCAAGTGTTCTGAGATTCCCATGCTTCTCAGAGTTAGCCACAGTTTGTTGTAATCCATACAATCAAATAACTGCATAGTCAATGAAACACATATAGACATTCCTCTGGTATTCTCTACTTTTGACCAACATCAATCTAACATTAGCTAAAATATCCCTAGTACCAGATCTCTTCTAAACCTAACCTGTACTTCTGGTAGTTCTCTGTTGATGTGCTGTTCCAGTCTTTTTTTTTTGGATAATTTTCAACAGAATATTGCTTGCATGTGACATTAATGATATTTTTCGATAATTTCTGTACTCTGTTGGGTCACCTTTCTTTGGAATGGGAACAAATATGGATCTCTTCCAGTTAGTTGGCCAGGTGATTGTCCTCCATATATCTTGGCACAACTTGGCGAGTGCATTCAGGGCAGCATCTGTTTTGTTTTGTTTTGTTTAAGTATTCTAATTGATATGCCATCAATTCCTCAGGCTTTGTTTTTTGCCAATTCCTTCAGAACAGCTTGAACTTCCTTATCACCATCTATGTTGTTTTATGAAATTCTTCTGTGTAAGCCAACTCTTTTTTGGTATAGTGACTCTGTATACTCTTTCCATCTTCTTTTATTACTTCTTAGATCATTTAATACTGCCCAAAGAATCCTTAAGTATTGCATCGTGAGGCTTCAGTTTGTTCTTCAGTTCTTTCAGCTTAAGAAATACCAAGCAAGTTTGGCCCTTTTGATTTTTTTACTCTGGCTTTTTTTATATTTCAATATAACACTTTGCTTTGTCTTCCCACGCTGCCCTTTGTAATCTTCAGTTCAGCTCCTTAATTTATTGTTTTCTTGCCTTTGCTTTGCCTTCTCAGTGCTCTAGTGTAATATTTAGAATTTCTTCTGACACCCATCCTAGTCTTTTCTTCCTCCTCTGTCTTTGTAATGACCTTTTGCATTCTTCATGGATAAAATTCTTGAAATCTCATACAGCTCATCTGGTCTTTGCTCATTAGTGTTCAAGTTCTTAAATCTGTTCCTGAGATGGTTTTGGAATTAAGGTGGGATAGACTCAAGGTCAAATTTTGGTTCCTGTGGATTTAGCTTAGCTGCACTTTGAACTTGCATATGAATAGTTGGTGGTCTGTTCACAATCAGCACCTGGCCTAGTTTTCACAACTGATATGGAGCTTCTCCAGCGATTCTTCCCATAGATGATATTGATCTGATTCTTACACATACCATCACGTGTAATCGATGTACGTAGTCTGCATTTACGTTTCTTTTTTTTTTTTTGTAGGATT